>NC_091061.1:164477572-164698568 GCF_000393655.2 Nicotiana sylvestris | reverse complement strand
ATAAGGAAAGCAAAATTGATAATATGGGATGAAGCACTTATGGTTAAGTGTCAAGCGATCGAAATAATTGCTCGGAGTTCTAGAGATATATTGGATATTAATGAACCGTTTGATGGAAAATTAATGATTTGGGATATGATTTATGTCAAGTACTACCAGTAGTTCCAAAATCGACAAAAGCAGAGACTGTAAAAGCTAGCTTGCCAAAGTTATATTCTAGCCTCATATGAAAAAGATTAAACTAACAAGAAATATAAAGTAAAAACATATCTAGTATTTAGTGTCTTCTTGCTTCGTGTCAGAAACGAAGAAGAGCATCCAATAAAAGATGAATTAGTTCTCCATGTACACTTAATTATCAATCCCAATGGTAATAGTAGTGCATTTAATAAGAGAAATATTTCTATCATTAGATTAAAGCCTTATTTGTGCAAATCGCATGATAGAATTAAAAAGATATCTTAACTAGCAGAAATGAATATATTGATCAACTAAATAAAAGATTGATTGCCAAATTTTATAGTAAAAATAAAATATTTTTCTATTTTTGACTCAGAAGAAAAAGACCAATAATTACTATCAAGAAGGATACTTAATACTTTAATATCAAATGGTCTTCAATCATACATGTTTATTGTCAAGTTTATTATTTCTTACATAAGTTAGTGTCACCGTTTATATAATAGACTAAGTTAAAATTGATCTTCCATTGTATATAGGTTAATTTTGAAGAAAAATATGCTCATCATGCTATTGAAAAACTTAGATTAAGGGTGTCTAACGGGCCGGGTTTAACCGTAACCGGACCGGCCCAGACCGATTAAAATCGAAACCGGCCCGAATCGGTACAAGGGGGATGGGTAGCGCTAGGTTAAAGGGGTAAGGGGGTTGGTCCGTTTACGTTGGGGCAACCGGTTAATCGGCCTGGTCAAACCCGGTCAATAGTTTTTACTGTAGAACCGATTAACCGGCTCGGACCGGACCGGCCCAGACCGGTACAACGGCTACTTTAAATTTTTATTTTTAATATTTTTTTTAAATGTTTCTACTTTCTGACCGTTGGCCCAACGATTGTTTTGCACATTTAGCCCTTTTTGGGCCAATTTTTTTAAATTTAACACTTTTTGTAATTACTAATTTAGCCCTTTGAAAAACTATAAATACACCCCCTCCCCCTTCTTCATTTCTTCACTCGTCTCTCATTTCTCAAACCCAAATTCTCAATTCAAGTTAAATCATGTCGAGTACTTCTAGAGTGCGCTCATATGTTTGGGAACACTTTGAGGTGGTAGAAGAAAATTAAGAATTTCAGAAAGTAAAGTGCAAGAACTGTGGTCGAGTCTTAAATCTTCATCCAAAGTGTGGCACGGGCAGTTTAAGGAGGCATATGAAGAGTTGTCTTGAGCGTCCTCTAGAAATTCGTATTTAAGTTGATTTGAGATAATTTGTGTTATTTTAAAATTATTAGATGTCACGACCCAGATTTTTCACCCTCGGGGGTCGTGATGGCGCCTACTAATGTGAGCTAGGCAAGCCAATTATTCGAACAAATTACTTCTTTATCCTTTTTATACTCATTAACATTTATAAAACAATAACGTGTAAGCAGCGGAAATTTAGAATTAGTGGAAGAAAAGTAATAAAGTATCTGAACATGTAAATAATACAACTGTTTAAGCCTTAACCACCCAGAACTGGTGTCACAGTGTCACAGACGATCTAAAATTTACTACATCCATTGTCCAAAAAATAAACGATACACTATTTCTGAATTAAGGAAATGAAATAGGGATAACGGGATAGAAGGAGACGCCAGGGCCTTGGACGCCTGCAGGTCTACCTTGGATCTCCGCGTGGACTGAAGGCAGCCACCCAATCTACGGTCCAAAAGCTGCTCCGGGATCTACACATAGTGCAGAGTGTAGTATCAGCACAACCAACCTCATGTACTGGTAAGTGCCTAGCCTAACCTTCGCGAAGTAGTGACGAGGCTAGGACCAGACTACCAAACAACATGTGCAATTCAACTATATACAGCGGAAAAGAAGAACAGAGATAAACAGTCAAAAATGGGAGGGGTAGCATGTTGCGGGGGAGATATCAATTCAGAATAGAAAGACAGCAGGTAATTGAAAGAAACAATATATCTCGGATATCAACAAAGAACCAGAATTCAATAAGTGCACGGCATCACCCTACGTGCTTTTACTCTCGTCCTCACCAAAGCAATCAAGTAATGAAAATGTGCACGGCATCACCCTTCGTGCTTTTACTCTCGTCCTTACCATATAATCAATAAAATTGGCACGGAATGGTACATCGTGCGGCACGGCATCACCCTTCGTGCTTTACACTCTTTCCTCACAAATCATACACGGCATCACCCTTCGTGTTTTACACTCTTTCCTCACAAATCATACACGGCATCACCCTTCGTGCTTTAACACTCTCTCGCCAAAACAATACACGGCATCACCTTTCGTGCTTTAACACTGTTCCTCACCCAAACAACAATCACGAATAATAGGGCAAGGGAATAAATGAAATTACAATAAGAATCCCGGCAAGGGAATAACATCAAAAGAAGCATCAACATCCTGGCTAGGGAGATAACATCAAAACAATAAATTCCCGGCAAGGGAGATAATATAACGATTCTCTTCTCTTTTTCACTTTTACTTCACAACTCACTTCACAACTTTGAGCCAATGTACTAAAAGGTTCAATTTCCACTTATACTTTCACATTTCATTGTGCAACTTGAGCCAACGCTCCTCAATATTCAAATGTCACAATTACTTCCACAAACTTTGCCCAACAATAGAAATCATCATCAAAGCATGAATAATACAACAAAGCCATAATAGTCACAATATAAGACTCACGGCCATGCTTGACACCAACGTATAGATACTCGTCACCATGTCTATACGTCGTACTCGACGAATACCACATAGCAAATAAGACTCGACTCATAATCCCTCAAGCTAAGTTTAGAACAAACACTTATCTCGATGCCTCGAACACAATTCAAGTCTCTACTATCGCTTTACCTCTTGATTCCACCACCAATTCGCTCGTATCTAGCCACAACTTACGTAATTACATTAATAAATGCTAAATGGATCAATTCTAATGCATGAAAATGAGTTTTCTAAAGTTTTATCCAAAAAGTCAAAAATCACCCCCGGGCCCACATGGTCAAAACCCGAGGTTCGAACCAAAACCCGATTACCCATTTACCCACGAACCCAAATTTATAATGTTGTTGAAATCGGACCTCAAATCTAGGTCTAAATCCCCAATTTTTGAAAAACCTAGGTTCTAACCAAAACACCCAATTTCCTCTATGAAAATCATTGATTTTTAGTTGAAATCATGTTAAAAGATGTTAATGATTGAAGGAAACGAGTTGAAATTGACTTACAATCGATTTGGAAGAAGAGTTGTTCTTGAAAAATCGCCTTAGAGAGTTTATGTTTTGAAAAGATGTGAGAAATAGTTGATTTTCGGCTAAGTATAAAAATTGCAGGTTGCAGATATGGGACCCGACCTCTGCTAGGTTCGCATTTGCGAGCTGGAAATTGCGAACCATATGTCGCATTTGCGATGACTGGCCTCAAGCTGGGGGATCGCATTTGCGATCAAAATCTTCGCAATTGCGAAAATAGGCTGGCCTGGGCTGCTTTCGCAATTGCGACCAAGCCCTCACATTTGCGATATCGCATTTGCGAGCCAGGTTTCGCAATTGGGAAGCCTGCATGCCTGCACAAAAATGGTTGAAGCCTGCAATTCCTTAAGTCCATAAATTCACCCCTGGCCTATCCAAAACTCACTCGAGCCCTCGGGGCTCCAAACCAAACATGCACACCAACCTAAAAACATCATACGGACTTGCTCGTGCATTCAAATCATTAAAATAACATCAATAACTATGAATTTAGCATCAAAATCATGAAATTTTCTTAAGAAATTCAAATTTCCAATTTTCTCAAAAATGATCTGATTCACGTCGTTTCAAGTCCGTTTCTTACCAAATTTCACAGACTTATTTTAAATCACATATAAGACTTGTACTGGGCACCGGAACCAAAATACGGCCCCGATACCATCAAGTTTTAATCACAATTCACTTTCAAAAACTCATAAATAATTTCAGAAAATATTTTTTTTAAAAAAATTCATTTCTCGGGCTTGGGACCTCGGAATTCGATTTCGGGCATACGCCCAAGTCCCATATTTTCACCTAAAATGTTGACCAAAGTCAACTTAAATCCATTCGACAGTCAAAATTCATCATTTTTCATAGATTTTCATATAATGACTTTTCGGATACACGCCCGGACTGTGCACGCAAATCGAGGTAATGCCGAAAGAGATTTTTAAGGCCTCGAAATGCAGAATTCATTTAAAACAAGTGATGACCTTTTGGGTCATCACATTAGACGTATTTATGTGTAATGTTTTAGTTGTTAAATTAATTTGAAGTATTATTATGCATGAAAATTTAGTTTTGCTCTTTTTTCGTTAATTTACTTGTTAAATGCAAACTTCATTTTTGTAATTTTTAAATAAATGTAGCACTTGCAATTTATAAGTGCAATTTTTTCTCATCTTCATTGTATTCTTTATATTTTTACTTTATATTAATATAACTTACAATAGCTATACAAAATACAAACAAAAATATTACACTAACCCGGCCCGGCCCCTTGTACCCGTAACCCGTACGGTTCAATTTTTACCCGGATGAATCCGAACCCGTTAAATCTGGTAAGCACTAACCCATAACCGGCCCGGTTCCCAACCCATCCGATTCTTAATTTTGCCTACCCAGCCCGGCCCAGCCCACCCATTAGACACCCTTAACTTAGATATGTCGAATAGCTTATGTAATAGCACGCAGATAGTATATAGAAGTTTTGACAATAATATCATACATACAAAAACTATGATACTGGTTAATGTGCTTCTAATTATATTCTTATCCCTAAATTCAACTTTCGTCTTCCGAAACTAAGGATATCCTTTTAAATTTATGTGAAAATAATTTTTAGTATGTTTATGTTTTGCAAAGATAATAAATAAAGCACAAGGACAAACATCCTAAATATTGGACTATATTTATCGCAATATATTTTCTTGCACGAACAACTATATGTTTCACTTTTGAGAAAGATATCAAGATCGACAACAAGAGCTCTGGTAAAGACAGAGTAGCCAAAGCATTAGGAGGAAACATACACAAAAAAATATTGTCTACGAAGAAGTGTTCGTTAAGATACCATCACATTAAATACTTTTTAAACCATAATACATAATTAACCAACTAACATGACAAAATCGATCATTTGTGTAAGTTTTGATGATGTCCTTTCATTTTAAATTCATGTAGTATGCTAATGTAATAATATTTTTCGGCATTTAGACGATTGTTGTATTATTACACATAAATTTTTTGACATTAATTAATTTTTTTTGCTCCTTCGTATAAATAAATGTTTAAATCATCACATATCATTATTAATGTGCAACGCACGTTCATAGATGCCAGTATTTTTAAAATTATGGGTTCATATCTACTTTTTATTGTGATTTTGGTGGATTTTTACATATAAACCGTATCGAAAGTTATGGGTTCAGTTGAAACCGATGTTCAGGGGCGAAGGCACACTTGGGTTAGGGTGGTCAACTGACCACCCTTTGTCGGAAAATTACACTGTTTATATAGGTAAAATATTAGATATTAGAGGTACATAACATATATTGAACACCCTTTATCAGATTATTTTTTTACTTATTTCAAGTTTGAACACCCTTAAGAAAATTCCTGGCTTCGCCATTGCCGATGTTAGACGGCCAGATCGCGGATCTGCCGGGGAATATAGTTTTACTAAGTCCTCTAAACGACTATCTTATATTAAAAGGAGAGTAGTGAAACATGAGGTTAAGCCAAGTGACTTATTGAGAAAATGTCACTTGGCACTTTTAAGACAAAATCTAATATAGATTGACAAGATTAGGATAAAGATAATATGAAATATGGTATATTAGGAACATTATGTTGATTAGAAGAATACCAAATTTGTAAATTATTCAAGAAAGTTTTGTGTAGTAAATATTTTTATTTAAGGAAGATCATTTTTTAAATTTTGGTCAAAATGAAAAACGAAAGGATTGAATTTGGACTGATTTTCCTTCATGATACATTTCCAACTAAAATTTAGGTGATATTATCTTTTTAATTTAGGTACGTATTAACAAAATATTTAATTTGACAAATATGATATGAAATGTCATAATTAATTTCTCCTAAATTGTGGTTAAGTCAAATATATATATATATATATATATATATATATATATATATATATATATATATATATATATTTGCATTGTGGATAAGTCAAGGAGAAAACTACTATAAAGTTACTTGGCAATTTAGGACAAAAGTTATAATAAGATTTAAATTAAATTTAAGGGTAAAATTATTTTTTGAATTTAAATGAAAAGATATTAAATAAGATTCTTTTGAATCTGAATGGAAAGAAAGTTAATATTTTTCTACAATACAACCTACTATCTTATCTTTACCGATAAGATTTTAAAAAGGATAAAAATAATAACTACATAGTAAGAATAAGAATAATTTATATATATTCTGTTAATTTATTTTCTTAAACCAAATCAGCTCAATTCTTTTTCAAGCTTTTGAATTGAAAAACATATAAATCGGATCATATCCAAGTTTTTGAAAATGAAAAAACTCCAAGGATCAAAAAATATGAGCAGATACTCTTCTATTTTTTTAATCTATTATTGACTTAAATACTAAATAGAATAACTTTATAAACTTTATAGTAGGAAAAATAATAAAGGAAGAGGGGGTGGAGATAGCATGTGAAAATTTATAATTTACAATTGTCACGATCCGGATTTTCTACCCTCGAGAGTCATGATGGCGCCTACTGGTGAAAGCTAGGCAAGCCAAGTTATTCTAATTACTTAACATTTTTCAGTTTTAAATCATTTTCAGTGATGAGTAGATATCATGCAAATAGCGAAAAAATTAAGCGGAAGACAAAATCTAATAATAAATCTTAATACAAACTGCGGAAGTCTAAATACAACTCTACCCAGAATTTGGTGTCACAGTTTCACAGATGGTCTACGAATACTACATATAAAGTCTGAAAGATAAAATATACATTGTTTCTTAATTGAGTAAAGGAAACAGGATAAAGGAAAGATAGGAGGTGACGCCAAGGCTCGCGGACGTCTGCAGGACTACCTCGGGTCGCCTGTTGGACTGAAAGCAGCAACCTCACTGCGGTTTGAAGTCTACAACACTGGGATCTGCACAAAGGAGTGCAGAGTGTAATATCAGCACAACCGACCCCATGTGCTGGTAAGTGTCTAGCCTAACCTCGGCGAACTAGTGACGAGGCTAGGACCAGACTACCAAGTAAACCTGTGCAGTTATATCATAAACAGCGAAAATAGAAACAGATAATTGCAATTAAAATTGGGTAGGGGAAACATGCTTTGGGGGAATAACAGATAACAACAGAATATCAAGAGAATATAAAGAAACCCAAAATCCACTTACTAACACGGATAGGGAAAACAAATGCAGAGTTCACTTTCATTTCACATCTCGTTGCAGGCGTGCAACCTGATCCCATTTCATGTATCTCGTTGCAGGCGTGCAACCCGATCCCATTTCATATATCTCCTTGCAGGTGTGCAACCCGCACCTATTTCACATATCTCGTTACAGGGCAGCCCGCTCTCATTTCACATATCTTGTTGCAGGAGTGCAACCCGCTCCCATTTCACATATCTTGTTGCAGGCGTGCAACCCGCTCCCATTTCTTTTATCAACACCAATCACAAAAGGGTCCCGACAAGGGAACAATAGTATCAAAACAAACATCCCGGTAAGTTAATAATAATATAACAATAACATCCCGGCAGGGGAAAAATAATAATAATAATAATATCCCGGCAAGGGAACAGTAATGATAATAACCTCCCGGCAAGGGAACAATAATAATAATAACATGTGAAGCGCAATAAACCACAATGGAGTCATAACAATTACAATACGAGACTCACGGGCATGCTTGACACCAACGTATAGATACTCGTCACCATGTCTATACGTCGTACTCCACAATTAACACGTAGCAAATAAGACACGACTCCTAATCCCCCAAGTTAAGGTAAGACCAAACACTTACCTCGATGCCACGAACACAATTCAAGCCTCTACTATCGCTTTACCTCTTGATTCCACCACTAATTCACTCGTATTAGCCACAAGTTACTTAATTACATCAATAAACGCTAAATGAATCAATTCTGATGCATAAAAAAGAGTTTTCCAAAGTTTTACCCAAAAAGTCAAAAATCGCCCCCGGGCCCACATCGTCAAAACCCGAGGTTCGAACAAAAACTCAATTACCCATTCCCCCACGAACCCAAATATATAAATTATTTTGAAACCTCAAATCGAGGTCCAAATGGCCAATTTTAGAAAAACTTAGGTTCTACCCAAAACACTCAATTTTCCCCGTGAAAAATCATTGATTTTGAGTTGAAATCATGTTAAAAGATGTTAATAATTGAAGGAAACGAGTTGAAATTGACTTACAATCGATTTGGAAGAAGAGTTGTTCTTGAAATATCGCCCTAGCGAGTTTATGTTTTGAAAAGATGTGAAAAATGGGTGATTTTCGGCTAAGTATAAAAATTGCAGGTTGCAGACATGGGAATTGCGAACAGGGTTCGCAATTGCGAACCCTGACCTCTTCTAGGTTCGCATTTGCGAAGAGGTTCTCGCATTTGTGAGATGGGAATTGTGACATTGTGTCGCATTTGCGACTGGTGGCTGAAGCTGGGGAAAATCGCATTTACGATCAAAAACCTCGCAATTGCGAGATGGGATGGCCTGGGCTACTTTCGCAATTGCGACAAGGCCTTCGCATTTGCGATATCGCATTTGCGAGCCAGGCCTGCAGGCATGAACACACTAGCTAAAAACCTACAATCCACCAAGTCCAAAATCCACCCCGTGGCCTATCCAAAACTCACCCGAGCCCTCGGGGCTCCAAACCAAGCATGCACACCAACCTAAAAACATCATACGGACTCGCTCGTACATTCAAATCACTAAAATAACATCAATAACTATGAATTTAGCATCAAAATCATAAAATTTCTCAAGAACTTCAAATTTTCCAATTTTCTCAAATACGATCTGATTCACGTCGTTTCAAGTCCGTTTCTTACCAAATTTCACAGAGTTATCTTAAATCACATATAAGACCTGTACCAGGCGCCAAAACCAAAATACGGGCATGATACCATCAAGTTTTAATCACATTTTATTTCCAAAACTCATAAATAATTTTAGAAAATAATTTCTTTCAAAAATTCATTTCTCGGGCTTGGGACCTCGGAATTCGATTCCGGGCATATGCCCAAATCCCATATTTTCCTGCGGACCCTCCTCCGGGACCGTCAAATCACGGGTCCAGGTCCGTTTACCCAAAATGTTGACTGAAATCAAATTAATTCATTTTATAATCAAATTTCATCATTTTTCACAAAATGTCTATCCGGCTACGCGCCCAAACTTCGCACGCAAATCGAGGTGATGCTGAAAGAGGTTTCTAAGGCCTCGGAACACATAATTCATTTCTTAAACAAGTGATGACCTAAAAGGTCATCACATTCTCCACCTCTAAAACAATTGTTCGTCCTCGAACAGATATAAGAAGGAAGAACCTGAGTTGGGGAAAAGATGGGGATAACAGCTCCGCATATCGGACTCAAACTCCTAGGTCGATGCCTCAGCGGGTTGACCTCTCCACGGAACATGAACTGAAGGAAAACTCTTAGATCTCAACTAACGAACTTGCTGGTCTAGAATAGCTACCGACTCCTCCTCGTAAGATAAGTCCTTGTCCAACTGGACAGTGCTGAAATCTAACACGTGCGATGGATCGCCGTGATATTTCTAAAGCATGGACACGTGAAACACTGGATACACGGCTGATAAGCTCGGCGGCAACGCAAGTTTGTAAGCCACCTCTCCCACTCGATCAAGAATATCAAACGGGCCAATGAACCTAGGGCTAAGCTTGCCCTTCTTCTCAAATCTCATCACGCCCTTCATAGGTGACACTCAAAGAAATACCCGCTCACCGACCATGAAAGACAAATATGGAACCTTGCGGTCGGCATAGCTCTTTTGCCTGGACTGAGCTTTACGAAGCCTATCCTGAATAATCCTGACCTTTTCCAAGGCATCCTGTACTAGATCCGTACCCAAAAACCAAGCCTCTCCCGGCTCAAACCATCCAACTGGCGACCGGCACCGCCTACCATACAAAGCCTCATAAGGAGCCATCTGGATACTTGACTGGTAGTTGTTGTTGTAGGCAAACTCCGCTAAAGGCAAAAACTGATCCCACGAGCCTCCAAAGTCAATGATACAAGCTCGGAGCATATCCTCCAAAATCTGAATAATCCGCTCAGGCTGCCCGTCCGTCTGAGGATGAAACATTATGCTCAACTCAACCCGTGTGCCCAACTCTTGCTGAACTGCTCTCCAGAAATGTAAGGTAAACTGCGTACCTCGGTCAGATATGATAGACTCGGGCACACCATGAAGGCGAACTATCTCTCGGATATAGATCTCAGCTAACCTCTCAGAAGAGTAGGAGATTGCCACAGAAATGAAATGTGCTAACTTGGTCAGCCTATCAACAATAACCCACACTGCGTCGAACTTCCTCTAAGTCCGTGGGAGCCCAACAATGAAGTCCATAGTGATATGCTCCCACTTCCACTCAGGAATCTCAATCTTTTGGAACAAACTACCGGGTCTCTGATGCTTGTGCTTAACCTGCTGACAATTCAAACACCGAGCCATATAGGTGACGATATCCTTCTTCATTCTTCTATACCAGTAATGCTGCTGTAAATCCTGATACATCTTAGTGGCACCCAGATGAATAGAGTACCGGGAACTATGGGCCTCCTCTAAAATCAACTCTCAGAGTCCATCCACATTAGGCACACAAACTCGACCCTACAATCTCAAAACTCCATCATCACCTAAGGTAACCTGCTTGGCATCTCCGTGCTGCACTGTGTCTCTAAGGACACACAAATGAGGATCATTATACTAGTGATCTCAGATACGCTCCAATAAAGAAGAACGAGCGACTGTGCAAGCTAACACACGGCTGGGCTCAGAAACATCCAACCTCACGAACTGATTGGCCAAAGCCTGAACATCCAAAGCAAGCGGTCTCTCACCGACCGGAATATAAGCAAGACTGCCCATACTGGCTGACTTCCTACTCAAGGCATCAGCCACCACATTGGCCTTTCCCGGATGATATAAGATGGTGATATCATAGTCCTTTAATAGCTCCAACCACCTTCTCTGCCTCAAATTTAGCTCCTTCTGCTTGAACAAATACTGAAGACTCTTGTGATCCGTGATACCTCACATGCCACGCCATACAAATAATGTCTCCAAATTTTCAACGCGTGAACAATGGCTGCTAACTCCAAATCATGAACCGAATAGTTCTTCTCATAAATCTTCAACTGTCGCAAAGCATAGGCAATGACCTTTCCATCCTGCATCAACACCGCACCAAGTCCAATACGAGATGCATCACAATAAACTATGTAAGGCCCTGAACCTGTGGGCAAAACCAACACTGGTGCCGTGATCAGAGCTGTCTTGAGCTTCTGAAAGCTCGCCTCACACTCATCTGACCATCTGAACTGGGCACCCTTCTGGGTCAACCTGGTCATCAAGGCTGCGATAGATAAAAACCCCTTCATAAACCGACGATAGTAGCCTGCCAATCCCAAGAAACTCCGGATCTTTGTAGATGATGCTGGTTTAGGCCATTTCTTGACTACCTCAATTCTTCTGATCAACCTAAATACCCTCTTCTAACACAACATGACCCAGGAATGCAACTAAACTCAACCAGAACTCACACTTCAAAACTTAGCATACAACTGACTATCCCTCAAAGTCTGAAGAACCACTCTAAGATGCTGCTCGTGCTCCTCCCGGCTACGGGAATAGATCAAAATATCATCAATGAAGACTATCATGAACAAATCCAAGTAAGGCCTGAACACTCGATCATCAACTCCATAAAAGCTGCTGGGGCATTTGTCAACCCGAATGACATCACCAAGAACTCATAATGCCTGTACCGAGTGCGGAAAGCTGTCTTAGGGACATCGGATGCCCTAATCCTCAACTGATGGTAGCCAGATCTCAAGTCAATCTTCGAGAAAACCTTAGCACCCTGAAGCTGATCAAAAAATCATCAATCTTCGGCAATGGATACTTATTCTTGATTGTAACCTTGTTCAACTACCGGTAATCAATACACATCCTCATCGATTCGTCCTTCTTCTTAATAAACAACACTGGCGCACCTCAAGGCGAAACACTAAGTCTAATGAAACCTTTCTTAAGCAAGTCTTGAAACTGCTCCTTCAACTCTTTCAACTCAGGCAGGGCCATATGATACGGCGGGATAGAAATGGGCAGAGTGCCCGGAGCCAAATCAATGCAAAAGTCAATATCCCTGTCGGGCAGCATACCCGGCAGGTCCAAAGGAAATACCTCAAGAAACTCGCGAACAACAAGCACAAAATCAATAGAAGGAACCTCAGCACTAAAATCACGAACATAGGCCAAATAGGCCAAACACCCCTTCTCGACCATACGCCGAGCCTTCATATAAGAAATAACACTGCGGGTAGAGTGATCAGGAGTCCCTCTCCACTCTAAACGGGGTAAACCCGGCTTGGCTAAGGTCACAGTCTTGGAATTAAGTCCAAGATAGCGTGATAAGGTGATAACCAGTCCATCCCTAATATGACATCGAAATCAACCATGTCTAGAAGAACCAAATCTACATGGGTCTCAAGACCCCCAATCACAACTATACATGAATGATGGACTCGATCTACCATGATAGAATCACCCACTGGTGTAGATACATAAACAGGAGCACTCAATGAATCACTAGGCATGACCAAATATGGTACAAAATAAGATGACACATAAGAGTATGTAGATCCCGGATCAAATAAAACTGAAGCATCTCTGCTACAAACTAGAACAGTACCTGTAATAACTACATTGGAAGCCTCGGCTTCGGGCATGGCTGGAAGAGCATAACATCGGGGATGGGCCCCACCACCCTGAACTACATCTCTAGGACGGCCTGCTGTTGGCTGGCCTCCACCTCTAGCGGCCTGAGCTCCACCTCTAATACCTCTACCTCCACCTCTAGCACATCTACCCCCACCTCTAGCTGGCTGGGCCGGCTGTGGAACACTCTGTGCCTGAACCATGGCACGGGAACCCTGATGTTGCGACTGTGTACCCACCAATCTTAGACAAGCCCTCCTAATATGACAATACTCACCACACTCAAAACATCCACCTAAGTGTTGCGACTGAGGAAACTGAGACTAACCCTAGCGACCTAAATGACCATCCTGAAAACTCTAGAGCGGTGGTGCACTGATAGGAGCTGGTGGTGCACTGTAGGGCTGCTGATCAGAATACTGCATATAAGAACCACGGCTACCTGAAGCACCGTGAGATACCTGAAGTGCTGACTGAAAGGGCCTAGGAGGATGGCCTCTACCATACGAATCCCTACCTCCAGAAGAGACACCACTGAATTTGCCTGAATGACGAGGCCTCTTGTCCGACCCATGACCACCTCCCTGCGACAGAACCATCTCTACTCTCCTGGCCACATTGGCCACCTCCTAGAAGGAAATCTCACTCCCTATATCCCTAGCCATCTGAAGACGAATCGGCTGAATAAGTCCATCAATGAACCTCCTCACTCTCTCTCTCTCTCGGTGGGAAGTATGATAAGAGCATGACGAGCCAAGTCGATGAATCTGGTCTCATATTGGATAATAGTCATAGAACCCTGCTGGAGACGCTCAAACTGCCTCCGATAGGCCTCTCTCTGAGTGATGGGGAGAAACTTCTCCAGAAATAGCTGAGTAAACTACTCCCAAGTCAAGGCTGGTGATACGGCTGGTCTAACCAAACAATAGCCTTTCCACCAAGTCTTGGCAGATCTAGACAAGCGAAAAGTAGCAAAATCGACCCCATTGGTCTCTACTATACCCATGTTCCTGAGAACCTCATGACAGCTGTCTAGATAATCATGGGGATCCTCAGAAGATGCACCACTGAAGGTAGTAGTAAAGAGCTTGGTGAACCTGTCCAATCTCCACAAAGCATCAGCAGACATAGCTGCTCCATCACCGATTTGAGCTACCACACCCGGCAGAACTGCTACAACTGGCTGAGCTGCTGGAGTCTGAAACTGGGGACCTACCTGCTCCGGAGTGCGAGTAGCAGGAGTCTGGGTTCCTCCTCCCGCCTGAGAGACGGCTGGTGCTATAGGAAGCAAGCCTGCCTAGGTGACACTCTCCATAAGGCCCACTAGACAGACCAGAGCATCCTGGAGTATTGAGGTAGCAATAAACCCCTCTGGGATCTGAGCTGGGCCCACCGGAACTACTGGGGCTAGAACCTTATCATCAAAGTCAACCTGAGGCTCTGCCGCTAGTCCTGCTGATCTGGGCTAAGCTCTGCCCCTACCTCGGCCTCGCCCTCTGCCCCTCGTGGGAGCTGTTGTTGAGGGCTCGGGTTGCTGGTCAGTGGATGAGGAAGCGCGTGTTCTCGCCATCTGCGAAAGAACAGAGTAGAAATTCAATTAGCATTGAGAAACCAAACCGCACAACAGGAATGAATAAATGTGAAGTTTTTCCTAACTCTGTAGCCTCTGGGGAATAAATACAAATATCTCCGCACCGAGCTCTCAGACTCTACTAAGCTTGTATGTGAACTGTGAGAGCCATGTAACCTAGAGCTCTGATACCAACTTATCACTATCCGGATTTCCCACCCTCGAGAGCCGTGATGGTGCCTACTGGTGAAAGCTAGGCAATGTAAGTTATTCTAATTACTTAACATTTTCCAGTTTTAAACCACTTTCAATGATGAGTAGTATCATGCAAATAGCGAAGATAATTAAACGGAAGACAAAATTTGATAATAAATATTAATACAAATTGCGGAAGTCTAAATACAACTCTACTCAGAATTTGGTGTCACAGTTTCACAAACGGTCTACGAATACTACATACAAAGTCTGAAAGATAAAATATACATTATTTCTGAACTGAGTAAAGGAAACAGGATAAAGGAAAGATAGGAGGTGACGCCAAGGCCCGCGGACGCCTGTCGGACTACCTCGGGTCGCCTGTTGGACTGAAGGCAGCAACCTCACTACGGTCCGAAGTCTACAACACTAGGATCTGCACAAAGGAGTGCAGAGTGTAATATCAGCACAACCGATCCCATGTGCTGGTAAGTGTCTAGCCTAACCTCAGCGAAGTAGTGACGAGGCTAGGACCAGACTACCAAGTAAACCTGTGCAGTTATATCATAAACAGCGGAAATAGAAACAGATAATTGCAATTAAAATTGGGCAGGGGAAACATGCTTTGGGGGAATAACAGATAACAACAGAATATCAAGAGAATATAAAGAAACCCAAAATCCAATTACTATCACGGATAGGGAAAACAAATGTAGAGTTCACTTTCATTTCACATCTCGTTGCAAGCGTGCAACCCGATCCCATTTCATCTATATCGTTGCAAGCGTGCAACCCGATCCTATTTCATGTATCTCGTTGCAGGCGTGCAACCCGCTCCCATTTCACATATCTCGTTGCAGGCGTGCAACCCGCTCCCATTTCACATATCTCGTTGCAGGCGTGCAACCCGCTCCCATTTCACATATCTTATTGCAGGCGTGCAATCCGCTCCCATTTCTTTTATCAACACCAATCACAAAAGGGTCCCGGGAAGGGAACAATAGTATCAAAACAAACATCTCGGCAAGGGAACAATAATATGATAATAACATCCCGGCAAGGGAACAATAATGATAATAATATCCCGGCAAGGGAACAGTAATGATAATAACCTTCCGGCAAGGGAACAATAATAATAATAGCATGTGAAGAGCAATAAACCACAATGGAGTCATAACAATTACAATACGAGACTCACGGGCATGCTTGACAGCAACGTATAGATACTCGTCACTATGTCTATATATCGTACTCCACAATTAACACGTAGCAAATAAGACACGACTCATAATCCCTCAAGTTAAGGTTAGACCAAACACTTACCTCGATGCCACGAACACAATCCAAGCCTCTACTATCGCTTTACCTCTTGATTCCACCACCAATTCGCTCGTATCTAGCCACAAGTTACTTAATTACATCAATAAACGCTAAATGAATCAATTCTAATGCATAAAAATGAGTTTTCCAAAGTTTTACCAAAAAATTTAGAAATTGCCCCCATGCCCACATCGTCAAAACTCGAGGTTCAAACCAAACCCCGATTATCCATTTCCTCACGAACCCAAATATATAATTTGTTCTGAAATAGGACCTCAAATCGAGGTCCAAATCCCTAATTTTTGAAAAACATAGGTTCTACCTAAAACACCCAATTTCCCCATGAAAATCATTGATTTTGAGTTGAAATCATGTTAAAAGATGTTAATGATTGAAGGAAACGAGTTGAAATTAACTTACAATCGATTTGGAAGAAGAGTTATTCTTGAAAAATCGCGCTAGGGAGTTTATGTTTTGAAAAGATGTGAAAAATGGTTGATTTTCGGGTAAGTATAAAAATTGCAGGTTGCAGATATGCGAATTGCGAACAGGGTTCGCAATTGCGAACCTCGACCACTGCTAGGTTCGCATTTGCGAGATGGGAATTGCGACTACTGTGTCGCATTTGCAAGATGGGAATTGCGACTACTGTGTCGCATTTGCGACTGCTGGCTGAAGTTGGGGAAAATCGCATTTGCGATCAAAAACCTCGCAATTGCGAGATGGGATGGCCTGGGCTGCTTTCGCAATTGCGACAACGCCCTCGCAATTGCTGAAAGAGGTTTCTAAGGCCTCGGAACGCATAATTCATTTCTTAAACAAGTGATGACCTTTTGGGTCATCACAACAATTACTTAATAAATAAAATAAAAACAATAAATAATATTATTAATAAATTTAAATATTAATCTAAGTAGTAGAATAAAAGTTAACAAAAAAATTTACTATAATAAAAAGAAAAACTAAATTCATCTATAACATATTACAATCTATCTATTTATATTATATTAAAAGGAAGGTAACATGCATCTATATCTTCTATATTTGATTAGTACTGAATATTGATATTATTTCAATTATAGATAAAATTCTAAATGAGACAAATCAATTAAAACATCATATAAAAATGTACAAAGTGAAGGATAGAGATAATTTGTTGATATTTATAATATTTATTAGTTTATAATAATTTTAGACTTTTGAAGATGAACGTAACAATGGAATAAAAGTTTGGAGAAAACATTTTGGGAATAAGAAAATATATATTATGTTATATTAAAAGGAGAGCAATTGAGATTAAGTGAAGTGACAAACTAATAAAATGTAATGAGATAATATTAAGTATAGTAGATTATGTAATAAAAAAATGATGAACTAAAAGTAATTCGATGGCTATATGAATCCTTTTATAACTTTATAAGATTCTTTTATTGGGTATGTTTCCTTGGGTAACAAGAAGGTAATTAGAATTTGATTCAAGCATATGATATAATGTGCTCAAACAAGTTAGATCACATGACATAATTCACATTCTTTAATATTATTCGCGCATCGCGCATGTACTAATACTAGTATTATTTATTATCATAAAATTTTTCGACGACGCCTACTTACCCCTTTTTCATAAGTTATTAAAAGTGCATTTTCAGAAGTTAACAAACGGGCCCATATAGTATTAATCCTAATCATTTATGTTTACATGCTAAGTAAGAAAAATTATGTCCTGCATTTGACTAAGGTTAAGTCGCATGAATCTTTTGTCTTCGACTAGGTCTTTTTTTTTTTTTTTTAAGAAAACATGTAGGGCATTTGACTTCATTATACATTTCAGCTAAGCATATAAAATTACGTAGAAGTGTATATCTCAACTGTATCAATGTTGAAAAAATATCTGTAATTCTTCCTTTTGCCACTTCTAAGTTTAGGGAGTTGGTGAAACTTTAATATTTTTCTATTTTCATGTAAATCATACAAAATTTTACAAGTCAAAGAACAGTTGAAAGGCGATACTGTGAAATTTTTCTCGTAAACTGGTACTAAAATACATTTTAAATTTTTTATAAGCAGGAGCACGATGCCATATTTGGCATTTCAATACAATTGTATTATTTGCCTCAGCTCTAATTCGTTCATAGGTCTTTGGACGATTTTTTGCGAGAAGTTTTCGGAAGAGTACTCTGGACTTTGGTATTTGGATGTCATTATTTTTTAAAAATATATTTTTCCAATGGTCATTTTTTATCTCCAACAGTAACTTATGGGCGAAAACTACTTCCGAACGGTAGTTTTTTCGCCTCAAAAAGTTATATTTGGACTTGTAATAAGTACGTAAAAATAGCACGGTATAGGCAGTTTTCGGACTGGTCATTCAAAAATAGACAGCGTTTACGAAGTCAATGAAAAATAGCCACTATTTTGCTGTAACAGAGACCGGTCCAGCATAATATACTGGAGTTTGGTGCACCTGTGTATGAACTCCAGCATATTATGGTGGACCGGTATACTTTGCTGACTCCAGTATAATATACTGGAGCACCGGTGCTCCAAACTCCAGTATATTATACTAGACAATTATACTTGTTGGAACTCAAGTATATTATGCTGGAATTCTAGTGTACTTATGCTGGAACTCCATTATACTGGAGTTCCAGGATAAGTATGCTGGAACTCCAGTATAATATACTACCGTATTTTTCGGATTTTGAACAGTGTTTTCGCTCAGATTTATCTTTACATGAAAAGTGGTTAAATTTCGATTACTTTTGAAATTGGGCTATTTTTGAACGACCAGTTATAAATCTGGATATTTTTGAATTTCTCCCAATAAGTACGAGTAGTGTTTTACAAGTTAAAAAGCATTCAAATAATAAGTTTCAAGTAAACAACATCGATCTCTTTCCTTTTGCAAAGTTTGAAGAAAAAAATATAATAAACTTTTGGCAAATGAAGTTTTCAAAAATAAAGGAATCTTTATACAAATAGCCGGTCACATTCATTGTTTACCTTTGTTAGCCCCATATATATATAATTATAGACATATAATACATAGATTATGCATATATTATACTTCCATCAATTTTTTAGTTTAAGTAATTGAATGAGCGACTATTTGGTTTAATTCTTCAAAAATAAATCAGTTTTTTCCAAGAAATAGTCTCAAACAATTGTCAAGCGGGGAAGAAGGTGAATTAAGAAATGGGGCTTGCAATGCTTTTAGGGATAAATTCAAAAATAGCCAGATTTACAACTGGTTGTTCAAAAATAGTCCAGTTTCAAAAGTAATCGAAATTTAGCCACTTTTCATGTAAAGATAAATCTGAGCAAAAATACTGTTCAAAATCCGAAAAATACGTCAGCATATTATACTGGAGTTCCAGGATAAGTATGTTGGAACTCCAACATAATATGATGGAGTTCCAGCATAAGTACACTAGAACTCCAGCATAATATACTGGAGTTCCAGCAAGTATAATTGTCCAGTATAATATACTGGAGTTTGGAGCACCGGTGCTCCAGTCTCCAGTATATTATACTGGAGTCAGCAAAGTATACCGGTCCAGCATAATATGCTGGAGTTCATATACAGGTGTACCGAACTCCAGTATATTATGCTGGACCGGCCTCTGTTGCAGCAAAATAGTGGCTATTTTTCATTGACTTCGTAAACGCTGGCTATTTTTGAACAACCAGTCCGAAAACTGGCTATACCGTACTATTTTTACATGCTTTTATTGTTTAACGGTCCATCTAAGTCCAGCCCAACAGTTCAATCGAACATTTGGATGGGGCTCCATCTCTGGGATTTTCTGTGAAGCCCGTATCAACTACACTGCTCGTTGAAAGAAAACTAAAGTCGCGCATGCTACCTTTACTTTTTCTTGTTTTTCTTTGTTTCATTTTTCTTTCCTTCATTATTTCTCCTGTTGATATTGTATTGAGTTTGAATAGGGCCGCTGTAAGATAATTTTTCCCTACATACATTTCATTCTTACTAACTACATTATACATTTGAAGTCGTTCTTGACTAGAAGTGATGTCGAGACTAAATTCCTATGCATTTCAGGAACACAAAATTGCTAAGAGTCACAACTTTGCCAGAACTCATCTTCAAAATTATCTTTTCTGTTCCTTCAATTTTTGCAGTAGCAGAATTTCTCATAAAAATTATCTCATCGGGTCCTGCAAAAACATAATAAGTACACAATTCCTTATATACACAAATATAACGGGTGGCACCGGAATCAATCTACTATTCTCTAGGATTTCTGAACGAATGGCATTCTGAAAGCATGACACACAATTTGTCCATTTCTTCGTTCATTTTTGTCATGTATGCTTGACTCTTCTTCTTATCTTTCTTTGGTGCACGACAGTCCACTGCTTTATGTCCAATCTTTCCATAATTGTGGCAATTATCTTTGAACTTCTTCTTGCTCGGGTTATTCATTGGTCCATACAATTTATTTATTTTTGCTCGTTGAAGCTTCCTCAATAGTATTTGCTCCTACTATTATTGAGTTTTCATGAAACTTTTTTTCAGTAGCCTTGTTGTCCTCTTCAATCCTTAGGCGAACATTAAGGTCTTCAAGTGTCATCTCCTTGCACTTATATTTTAAGTAATTCGTAAAGTCCTTCCATAGAAGAGGCAGTTTTTCAATGAATGGCGCAACTTGAAACGCTTCATTTAAGACCATACCTTCAATCATAAAATTATAATTAGTAATATAATCAATATTCTTAATAAAATTGGCTTATACCTTCAGCAATAGGGTCATGGATGATGACTTGTCGTTCTTGTCCTTGAGTTATGATAGACTTGAATTGTCAACTTTTTTAAAATCCAAAAAATTTGCAGCAACAAACTTTTTTGTCTTAGAGTTCCTTTTGCCGATACTGGAACGTCCCAGTGATAATTTGTTGCAACCGATAGTGCGGGGTTTGCTCTCTTCTCAACTCTTTAAGAACTAAAAAAAATGTTTTTTTTATATAAGCACAACAATCTTTCTCTTCCTATCCAATGAAGTGTTAGGACCGCAAAAGTCAGGTGTTATGCGGAAGCTAGCAAAGCAAACCTTGAACGACGATAAATCACACAACAAAGAGAAATATACCAAAAGAGACACAAACATTTAACGTGGTTCGGTCAACTGACTTACGTCCACCGCGGAGATGAGCAATTCACTCTATAAAAATAGAGTACAAAATATTGAGAGAACAACCTCACGAAGAGGCAAACACAAGTGACACACTAACACTTGTCCCGTAAAGTTCTCTCCCTAAACACTACTCTCAAGCCCCTATGGCTACATTGTGGATGTTACTGAATGAGAAGGACGGATCTTCAATTTATAGAAGTCCAAACCTTTTCCTACAAGAAAAAGGACTAGCCAAGTATTGGAGAATTATAATTTCCTTCTACAAAAGGAAAACCCAGTTAAGGTAATTATATTGCAATTTCCTTCAACAAATAGGAAAATCAAATATGGTAAGAAAATTATGGCAAACACCTAACACGAAGGACAAAGTTCCTTTGTAAACAGAACCAATTCAAAATTTCAATTCTCTCCATTTTTCCAATCATACCTTTCTTAAAAACCAACAAGAATTTCAATTTTATCAAAACAACAAATATCGGACGTCGGGTGATAATAACATCTCTCATCAATTGTGAAATGCAAACTGAAAAAAGGGTACATAAACATGTTTCCTTTTAACAGATGACATGACAAAACATGAGTTTTATCCTCCTTTTCTCCCCCCCCCCCCCCTTTTTTATTCTTTTCTTTTCCTTTCACCAGTTTTGATTCTGGCATTTTCTTTACTTTCGGCAATAAAGGCGAAATAATACATAAGATCGACGTTGCATATATACATCTATTTAATAGTCTTCTTTTCTTTTTTAAGGTCTATTTGATAGTCTACTTTGTGTTTTTGGACACTCTTCAGTAGCTTCTATTCTTGGACGATCACTCTCGTCAACATACAAATAATTATAACAAATAAAAAGAAGAAACTGCTTATTCTTTTCCACGATAATTTAATAAATCATAACACTTAACTTTTTGTTTAATAAAGTCAATGTATTCCGCGATTGCTTGATTTTATGTACCCTAGTGGAATGTAGACTTGAATGTTCATCAATTTCATCATGGTGGCTTTGATTGCAAACACCATAATGATTGAATTTATATGCGCGAAACAAATTTATATTAAGGGAAAATGACATTGTAAAGTCGCTCTTAAAATAATATATATATATATATTTATATTTTTTGTATACATATACATTATGTATGTTCTATACATTTTATATTTTTCGGCTATAGAACGTAAATAGTTTGTGACACGGGCTAAAAGTGAAAAAAGCTCATTTATTAATGTAGTTTAAGTTTTTTGCGCTCTAAGACTTATTACTATATCTCAATTAAAAGCCAATTGCATTTAAGTTTGTACACATTAAATAGAAGGTGATTAAAAAAAGAGAGTGAGTGATCTTCTAATTAACAATTCACAAATAGTTGATGATTGAACTCCGGGGGCGGGGGGCGCTGAAACTCGCCTTAACTATGAAAATCATACATCGAAATGAGGGGAGAAAGTTAGAGGTCATTAATGGGCTAGTATATAAATTCAGCTATCGATGCCACTTTAGATTAAAACTCAAAGGGGTCATTTAGTTAAAAACCAACATTTCCCAAGATTATAATCCTAGGATTACAATCGAGATTATAACCTGAATGACTTATCAGACCTTCCATATGGGATAAGTTTTAGTTAATACCTCCAATAAAATGTGAAGTAATTATAATCTCAAAAATTATTTCCGAATCACTTACCTAATCCCTTAAATCAAACGACCCAAAAGGGACAAAAGGGTAAGACCTTAAAGGTTAGGCCAGAGAGGACCATGCCTGTTCAGTTGGGCCTAATAAGGTGTAACAACCCATGGACCATTGTCTCTGTCTCTCTGAAGTCTGAACCCCAAAAGAGGTCCTTTTCTGAATTTTGCCTTAAACAAAATCCCACATCATAAATGGGAAATAATTGATGAATATATAGTATATGTTTGATCTTTGTACGATATGTATATATTGTGTATGTATAATCTATGTATACCAGTTTAAAAAAAAACAATGAAGTTGACCGGCTATTTGTGTAAACATCCCAAAGTTATAGGCTATTAAAAGGGCGAGTTCAGTAACAACTGTCAAGGTGCATTTTGGATTAAAAAATTAAGGAATTTTTTCCTATCTATACCATATATGAAACCTTATTATCAAAAATATTCATAATTTGTTAATTACCCGCTCAGTCCATACTTTTACTACAATTTATATACCAATCCATAATTAGGCAGATTCTGCCATTTAAAACGCGCTAAAAAGAAGGCACGAAATCTGCGTTTGATTCTTTCTACATTAAATTCGAATTTTGAAACGGAAAGAGATCTCATTGCTGCGTAATTTTCTCATTCACTACAATTCTAAAACAACGCAAGCTTCAGAAGCTCCAGTACTCAAATTGCTTTTACAAATTCTACAACGCAATACAAATTGTAGAATTCAAAATTGTTCTTCATCGACCTCAGTACTCAAATTGTCGAACCTATATCTTTTCATCATCTTTTTTCTCTCAACTACACGAAATCATGTCAAAAATCCCAATAATGCTAAAATTGAATGGAAATTGGGATCACTATGGCAGATTTAGAGATTTTAAAGTTGATGCCATTGTGGTAGATGAGAATGCAAGCTACGGAATTCTGATTTCTACAATTGCATAACAACTATCGATTGATACATCAGAAAACCTTGTAGAAATCAAATACATTGTGAACGACAATTGTCCTCCAATGGAGATTAGGAATGATATGGGGGTTCGTGTGTATATGGAGACCAAAAAGGAGAATAAGAACTTAGGTTCGTATCCTTTATGTATAAGCGTAAGAGATTTCAATATGGAATTGGCAATTACCAACGATAGCACAAGTGCAGGTATGTTTAATTCGACATTGCAGAGAGTTATTGTGTTAGTGTGTTATCTACAATATTACAACATTTATCTACTAATTAACTACAAAAAATAATGTACTGAAGCTCATAAAGCAATGTTGTTTTCAAAATTATCTACATAATTACTACATTTATCTCTATATTGCTGCAGGTTCGTCTGGATCCCTAAACTTACTTGAAATTCCATCCTCACCAGCTATAGAGGAATATCAAAGTGAAATAATAACTGAATCTACGCAAACATATATTGAAGAAGGACAAGTTTATCAGGACAAGCAAACTGTAGCTGCTGCAATGAAGAATTTTTCTGTGATGCACAAGTTCCAGTTCAGAGTAAAAAGATCTAGTCATAGAAGGTATAGATTTATTTGTGGAGAATATATCAGTAAAAGCAGTGTTTTAGTGAAGATATGTAGTTTTTATAAATTGTAGTTTAATTGTAGTTAAACTGTAGTTTTTAACGAATTTGTGTTAAAACAATCCTTTTTGTTGCTTCTACATCTATAGCCTGTATTAAATATTGTATTTTTTTTTTGTAGTTACTGGCTTATATGCGTTGCTGAAAACTGTAAATGGCACTTCAAGGCAACGTCAATTAATGATTCGGCAATGTTCAAGATAGGGAGTTCCAGCCGACACACACATTCAATAACCTGCTTAAAGGATTTGATACCACATGGGTATGACTCAAAAATACCAGACTCTATCAAAAAGAACATAAGTCTATGAAAGACACATGGTCTTTATCAGAAGGACAAACAAAAAATTCCAACAGATAAAGAATGCACAACCTCACTGCATCCTCATCATTTGCCCAAGCTTTATTTGTGACTACATTTTTCAAATGCCATTTTTCAACCCTTTGTTTGTTCGAAAAATAGGTAGTCATTAAATGGCTAACATAAGTGGAAGTGTAATCATAGTCTGAAAACTTATTCACACAATTTAGACCAGTAATCAACCCAAATTCTCTCAAGGAAAAATTCAATTTTTCACCCTTCAATAGTACTGAAAAATATGAGTCAGTAGACTTTGACAATTCATACTTCATCAGAAGATGAATTGCTTGGTTTTGCATACTGATTGTGGGGAGACCAAATAAGTAACCAAAACAAGTTTTTTGGAAAAGTTTTAAACATTTGGAGAGAGTAAAGCTTTTATCTGGATAGGTATGCTCGGATCACACAAACTGTGGAATCTAAGCACACCATAATCAACATTTTGTGGTGCAAAGTAATGGCCACTCTGCAGAAAATAAAAAATTATTGAACATTAGTAGTTAGCATAAAAAAGAAGCAGTAACCTACATATAACTACATGATAACTACAAAATATAACTAAAAGAAGAACAACCTACCCACACCTATAACTACAAAACAATACAGGACATCTACACATGTAAACATTATCTCAAAACAATAAGGAAGAAAAGGGTAATCACAGCTCTAAAACTACAAAAATATAACAGTTAGCTGAAGTAACTCACAAAATGTAGATTAATTGTAGTTAGTATGAAGGTAAATGTAGCAGCATACAAAAGTGAAAAATATACCTTATCTACAATTTATCCAGCAGACTACAAAACAACTACAAAATAACTATATTTATGCACTGTCTAAAAATCACAATTACAATTAACCTACAAAATTGAGACAAACAATCTACAAAATTTGGACAATTCCACATTTTACCAAAAAATACTTGAACAACAGATTTTTACAACCAAAATCACACTAAAAACTGTAAAGAAAAATAATTAGTGTTTACCTTTACCAAAATCTTTTTGTGAACCAATTTTGGTACTTTTTTGGAGGGTTTCTTCTTTTTCGGTTTTGATGAAGAAGGAGAGACCTTGGGTTTTTTCACAGATGGAATTTTAGGGGAAAGTTCAATAAAATCATCATCTACACACAACTCTTTGTCCTTTCGTTTGAGTTGTTTCTCGACTGGTTTATCACCTCCACCAGTATCAACATCGTGCAAATGCTTGGTTCACATCTCCGCACGGATTTTTCTAGGAGATGAAATACTAGTAGTAGGTTCACTTGCATGTGTCAATTTTGCGTTTTTGGGTGGTGATTTTGGTGTTAAAACACCCAAATCAAAGGATGGGATATCAGCTAATGTAGCTTTTGAAGCTTTTTTTTTGGAGTGCTGATTTTTTTCATGATTTGGTTCTTGAAAAAATATATGCAACTTCAAAACAGGATTTTGTGAAATTAACTGGAAAAGAAAATTGTAGAATCGTGGGTCACTGATGGTAAACGTGGGTGAGAGGCGAGTATACGAAAATGGGGGAATTAACTGAAGGTAAATCGTGGGGGGTGTGGGGGTGGGAGGAGAGAGAGGCGGGTAAACAAAAATGGGAGAATATACGCTCCTAAATTAACGCCTAATATAAATGAAGCATTAATTATACCCTTAATTTGAATTGTAGTATATAAATGGTAATTTAGTATGTTGAAATGTAATTAACAAAATTCCATAAATATTGAGGGTAATAAGGTTTCATATATGGTATAGGAAGGTAAAAATCCCAAAAATTTAAAGTCTAAGGAGACAAAATCGTAACGCTCCAAAAGTTTGGGCTAAAACATGCAATATCTTAGCAGTTGGGTTTGAGACGTGACAAATCTAGATAATATACTAGTAAAAATTGTATGGGGTAGCTACTATTTAAAATGGTATTTACTTTTTATCCAATATTTTTAATGCTGAGCAAAAATAGCCACTAATTTATTAAAATTAATATGAAAGGACGTTGTTACCCTTTCCTTCCCAAACGGAAATACAGTGGTACTCGGGTCTGGATCAACAACATCCATTAACCACGGAAAGCATGGCAATATATTCGCTCTTCTATTATCAACAGGACGACCAGTTCGGCCGTCGGAGCTTTCCTCCAAATGCATCTTATTTTCTACTTCCCCGGAATTCATTGAATTTCTCTGTTTCATCCCTAATTCTCCTCTCCATTTGACGAGCAATTACTTCGTCACTTTTTCTCAATTAGGGTTTGTATCAACCGTTAAATTTTTTGCTAATGCGAATTTGTCTCCGGCTTACGTGCCTCAGCTGGAGTTTCGAGATCTTTGGATGAGATGAGAGAGTGAGTGTATATTTAGGACTTACTATAGGAAAAGGAAGAGAGTTAGATCGGAGGATGAGTATTCACACGTGGTTACTAAAAGAGGATTTTTCAACAATTTCAAAAGTTACAAATTTAAAAGTTAAGGACACTTAGTCCTCAACTTCGAGTTCCAAGTTCAAAAGTTAATGACACTTGGTCCTGAACTTAGAATTACAAGTTCAAAAGTTAAGGACAGTTGGTCCTAAACTTAGACTAACAAGCTCAAAAGTTAAGGATAATAGGTCCTGAACTTACAGCTACAAGTTCAAAAGTTAAGGACAATAGGTTCTGAAGTCTTGAACTTAGACTAACAAGCTCAAAAGTTAAGGACAATAGGTCCTGAACTTAGGCTAAGATGCCCAAAAGTTAAGGATAATAGGTCTTAAACTTATAGTTACAAGTTCAAAAGTGAAGGGCAATAGGTCCTGAACTTAGGCTAAGAAGCCCAAAAGTTAAGGACAATAGGTCCTTAACTTAGACTAACAAGCTCAAAAGTTAAGGACACTTGGTCCTGAACTTACAGTTACAAGCTCAAAAGTTAAGGACATGTAGTCCTGAAGTTAAGTTCAAAAGTTAAGGACATGTAGTCTTGAAGTCCTGAATTTATAGCCTGTTTGGCCAAAAGTGATTTTTTTGCCAAAAGCACTTTTGGCAAAAAATGAGGTGTTTGGCCAAGCTTTTGGAAGGAAAAAAAGTGTTTTTGAAGAGAAACATAAGCAGTTTTGGAGAAGCAGAAAAAAGTAGCTTCTCTCCAAAAGCACTTTTTTGAGAAACACTTTTGAGAAAAATACACTTAGCAGTTTTTTAAAGCTTGGTCAAACACTAATTGTTGCTCAGAAGTGCTTTTCAAACTAATTAGCCAAACACAAACTACTTTTTACCAAAAGTACTTTTGAGAAAAGCACTTTTGAAAAAAAAACACTTTTCAAAATAAGCTAATTTTTGCAGCTTGGCCAAACGGGCTATTAGAGTTCCAAGTTCAAAAGTTAAGGACATATAGTTCTGAAGTCTTGAACTTAGAGTTCCAAGTTCAAAAGTTAAAGACATGTAGTCCTGAAGTCCTGAAGTTAAGTTCAAAAGTTAAGGACATGAGCAGAAGGGTATTTTCGTCTGGGCAGTTAAAGTTTATTAAAGCAGTGGCTAAAGACTAAAGACATTTTAAACAGTGATTTAAAAGTAAATACATATGTCATTAGTGGTTAACCGTGTACTTCCCCCAATATACCAATTTAGATGTTGAACCGAATTTAAAGTTTTGGCGATCTAGTTTAACCTGCATAAATAATAACTCTGTAATCAAAGTGAATAATTCTTTCCTATGTTAGGATATAGAAAGAAAAAAACTTTGGACATTAATTAATTAGAAATTAAAGTTTCAAATTCGGTTTAATTATTTGTTAGCATGTGTACTCACCTCACATGGTTAACATAAAAAGGAAAAAGTAAACTCATATAGTAAAAACGAATTTTTTAAAATTATTTCATTAATTTGTACGCTTGTATTGCTTTTCTAAAATTCGTCACGCGAAGTGATTATTAGTATTCACTAAGTTATAGAAATTCTTAATTAATAAAATTGAACTTTAATTATATGATTCTCAGCCAGCTTTTATACGCTAATATCTTGTCTCTCTATTTCTTTACTTGCAGTTTCTCTTTATTCCATTTGATGTTGCTTATGATTTAAGCTCTAATAGAAGGCTGCTCCCCTTATGATTCCCTTTTATTGAATACTAACCTAAATATTAATTAATTGATCTTCCTTAATTAAATTATTAAAGGTAGGTGTACTAGGTAATCCACTTTATATGACTAGCTTTTTTAAAGGGGACACGTAATTTTGAAGTCTACTGCGACATGATTAAATCTTTGGCATTAAATAAGCCATTAAATTTGCGTTTGTGTTGGCGTGGGACTATCACTAAAATTGTCTGATACTTGATTATCATGTGGGCTTTGGGACCATATTGATGAAATTAAATATATTAAGTTAATGGTGCTTTTATTGTCTGAAATAAAGTAAACGATTTTTTTGTATATTTTTTGTTATTGATACTCCTCATGGTCCGCTTTAATTAATTTTTTTATTATTTTCACACGTATTAAGAAATCTACTTTATTTTTTAGCATTAATTAATAATAAAATTATTTATTAAACTTAATTTATTCATTGAAAATATAACAAGTACTCTTATGCTTTTTACTATGGCAACTTTGGAAACAAGAAATTAACTCATTCTTGATATTTGAGAAAACCAAATATTATGAACCATAAAAAATACAAAAAAAATCAACTAAAGTGGATCGGAGGTAGTATTATTTTGGTAAAAAATTGTACATGTTTTAAAATTATTTACGAAAATAATAGAGTCATCCTCTGTCATTGCGTATTTTATGGATTAGGCATATGGACCACTATAAATTAAGTATTAGCTTTGATTAGGGGTGTCAATGGATATTAGAAAACCGACCGAACCGAATCGATTTTTAGGTTTCTTTTAAAGAAACCGTAGGTTTTTATATAAATCTATAACCGTACCGATAATTAGGGTAGGTTTTTTATTTTATAAAATTAAACCGAAAAAATACCGAACCGTACCGAATAAATTTTACATGTGAAAAATATATTCATATAGTAAGTTTAAAACTAATAAAGTATTAAATTTTTCATTGGGTCTTGGAATTATGAAAACTGTTACAAGCCAATAAGTAATTAAACTCAAAATACTAATTCCTAAAATCTATTCTGCTACTTATACTTAAACTAAGCTATTTCAAGTATCTTTATTAGCAAAACACAAAGTATTCTAACGATTATGAGTGGCAAACTACAATGTTTGAATATGTTTTCTTTTATATAATTTAGATTTATCTTTTTAAATATTTAATATAGACTTTATTCTTGAGTCCCAACTTGGTTAATATCTTTCCACTCGTGTGATTTATATTTTCTTTGCTTTTACTTGGTTTCTTTTATGTTGGTGTCGAATAGTTGTGTATCTATACTCTAGCCATCTTTCATGTTTTTTAATTCATTATCCTTTAAACAGTAAAAATGTCTAGAGAGTTTCGCTAAGTCCTATAAAAGAACGTATGTTATTGCATTCTATTTTTACTGGTGAATTTTATATGACATTTAAAAAATACCGAAAATTAACCGAACCGTACCGATACCGAAGTGAAACCGACATGATTGGGACGGTTTCGAAAAGTCTAGTTTTGGTTATACATAATAAAATAACCGAAAAATTGGTATGGTATAAATTTTATAAAATAACCGGCCGAACCGAACCATTGACACCCCTAGCTTTGATGACATTAATTATCTTATCTGTCAGTCTAGTATTAGTTAATTTCCTTGTAATATGATCCGTATTTTTTCACATATCAAATATTACTACTACATTTTTAACAAAAAAATAAAAAAAATACATCTGTAGTTTCATTATTGCAACATATATACAGAAAGAAAATCTTCACCCCTAACAACGGGATGTACAACAAAAGTGGCACAATGTACAATATCTATGAACTCAATGGTGGAGCCACCTTATCCAAAACGGTGTCAATTGACCATCACCGTATAGTTTGGTAATTTTTATTTTATACGTATATATTACTATATGTTAACTTTTTTGTGTGTTTACTTCTTTATATTTTGATACCGTTTAGTAAAAATTCTGGCTCCGCTACGGTATAAATTACATGTATCCATGATTTTATGTCTATTTCTGAAATCTTCAAGTGAAATGATGAATTTACACTAAAAATCTTGATCGAGAAGACAGAAATGTTCGGTCTCAGTTGGTTCAGAGTGAGTTTCCACCAATCGATATGTGCCAAAAATTGAAAAGTATGAGGAAATGGTGTTATCCTTATAATTTGTTTGTTGCACATAGCTTAATGTACACCGGCCCCACCTTTTCTCACTCTTTTGTTGTTTGTCAACTTGCGTTTTTCTTCTTTATGCTATCGGAAATAGAAACCGATAGTTTATTAGTACTGTTTTCGTTCATTTTTACTTGACATGTATATTAAAAATAAATTTTTATTTTTACTTAAGAGAATGAGATTATTTTTTATTTTACCCTTAATTTATTAACCAACACTTTTTGAATAATTAATGGTCAATTATAGCTTTCCAATGCTCAATATTGGAATTCACGGAGAACCCTTCATTATCCCCCTTCGCTAGACACTAAAGTCCTCTTTTATTCTCTTCTTTTTTAGAATATTTTTTTCAAGTTTTTTTTTTTTGCTGTACTTGCCATGTAACTCTCATTAAAGTGAAGCATGTTTTATAGAGTAATGTTTTGGTGGGAAAATTTTAATTTCAAATACTTCAAAAATTAAAATAATGTTTGCCTCCAAAAAATTTGGTGAAGCATTTTCTGAATAGTTTGGCTCCTGAATTTACTCAATCATTTCGCTCAAAAAAAATTCAGGCTTTTAAACTAAAGAGATGGTCAAATAGATGTGTAAAATGTTGATATCTATAAAAATTAAATGTACTTGGAACTTCATAGTGACTATTATAAATACATATGAGAATTTGGGTTCAATTATTAAATATCAGTTAATAGGGTTATTGTTGTAAAATTATCATGTCAATCATTATTTTTTAAGGACGAAGGGAGTATCTTATAAACCACATACATCTACATCATCCATTATAAGATGTTTGATATAAAGCCTTCAAAAAGGACTCTTTTTGTTTTCTAATAATAATAATAATAATAAAATTATAATAATAATCCCTACCGTAGCTAGCTCCGCTCTATTAGTAAGTTCAGTGTTCAATTTCAGTGACGGATTCAAATTTAACGTTATAAATCAATGGTATGAATCTTCGAACATTTGCTCATTTTATGTTGATCCATCCAAATTTGGCAGATTAATGCTACTAAAAAGTAAACATAAGAACTTCGTTAAGATGCCATTTTATTTTATTAAATTAAATAGAAGTTTAATGTAAAGCAAACACTAAATAAATAGCGACAAATGAACACCACGTTAATTTGACTTTCTAATGCATAGCTAGACGACAGTGACAGTCACAATACACATGGTATAAGTTTTGGTCACATCAATAAATACAGATCTCTTAATGTATATCCTTTTTAATAAAAAATTAGAAAAAAATCAATCAAAGTTTATCAATCCCAAAGCTACTGTGTCAGCATTAACTCAAAGTTTTAACATGTCTGTCACCTTATTTTTTCCTGACTAAAGAAAGATTAGTAAACCTACCCCCCCCCCCCACCCAACCTCCGTACACCATCTTATATTAAAAATAACAAACAGTAATAATCCAAAAAATAAAAAAATAAAAAATATATATATATAAATAAACTTTAGCATAAAGGCTCACCGTATCACAAATCTTCCTTCCTTCTAACAAAAGTAACATCACCTTTTCCTTTTTTATATCACAACTTACTCCTTAATAATTGCAGAACCAGAGATGATCTACAGTGACATTCAATTCAATTATATATATATATATATTATTTTTTTCCCAGAGAAAAAAATAAGGAGAAAGATGAAAATAAGGATAAATGAAAAGAAAATCCGAAGGTCAAAATCAAAATTTGGTATATTCATTAAGACATTAAAGATGAAATAGTAGTACATAAAATTCTCAGAGAATGAGAAAATAGATTAAGAACCAAAATTTGAAATTAAAACCAAAGTAATGATAAGAAGTAAATGGACTAAACGTATATACTTATTAATTCTTCAAAATTCAGATCCAATTGTCTGAATTCATAAAAATAAAAAAAATAAAAACATAAAAACTTCTGTACCTAATAACCAAATATTTAACATACCAAAAGTAGTTTTTTTAACAAAAAGTGCAATAGATACATACACTTTAATCTGTGTTATTTCTCGTGGAAATCCTCCTTTACCACCAATGATAGATTGTCGGCGTTCTAAATCCAGCTCCAGTACTTGAATCGAAAAACCAAAGCCTTGTATTTTCTTCGATTTTCTTCAACCTGAGTCGTCATTATTGCTTCTTTTATTTCGGGGCAAAATCCATTTACAAACATCTTCTTTTTCTGTTTCTGCTACATCCAATAGAATTGACATCAATAACTCTAAGAATTTGCCTCTCATCTACTAATTTCCTCTTGGATAAAGCTACTTTTTTTGGTTTCTTAGGTGCAGGTGGACAGCTAAGAATTTTTGGGATAAAAAACTTAGGTGAAGTTGGGGTTAGACATTTATTTTCCTCACTAGTACTACTACTGCCGCATCTTTCTTCAGCTGCAGTTTCGGAATCCATAAACTTCAAATTCTGATTCTGTTTTTGTCCATCAACAGTTCTGAAAAATGAGTCAACTTCATCCCTTGCTACGATCTCGAAAAATTGCAGCTCGTGATCTAATAATTTCCTTTTGCAAGAAGGTACCCTTTTAGGTTTCTTTGGTGCAGTTGGACAGTTGAGAATTTTAGGGAGTAAAAACTGAGGTGATTTTGGTGTGTGACATTCATCTTCATTTCTAATAGTACTACTGCATCTTTCCTCTGTATAACTAGAATTTTGAGAAGTAGTAATCTTGATATTTGGTAATTGGTTTTCCGAGAAATCTTGTTGGAATTCTAGATCTGTGGACATGGTTTTTTTTGGGGCAGAATTTAGAATTTTTGAGGAATTGTAAGAGAGAAAGAGAGAGAAAAAGAGAGGTGAAAGGTTGAGGACAAGAAAATGGGAGGGATGTTTTTTTATTTTTGAGGTCACTATATATATATATATAAATAAATATGGGTGGAAAAGGAGGGATAATATATATTTATTTATTTTTAGTTTAAGGGGTAAGGATGAGGGATAATATGGAAGAGTCCATTGCACGGTTAATTATTTCTTTTTAACAATCATCATTACATTATTTGTAGTTTACTGGTCAGAATAATTTGGATTTACCGAGTAAGACCTATTAAAAGGAAGTTCTCCTAATTATTAAAAAAATTTATTTACGAGGCTTGAACGTGAAATTACTAGTTAAGGATGAAAATTTCCGTCAATCTTACCACATCCCTTAGTATTTGCATTCGAAGGTTTATACGGATAGATTTATATTAACGGCATATTTTTGTCGATTGCACGTAAGTTATTATTTTATTTTTTTAATTAATAAATCAGACTTTGCTACGAAGAGTTAAATGTTATGATCAGTGGCGGAGTCAAAAAATTTACTAAAGGGGATCAAAATATAAAGAAGTAAATTTACGAAGAAGTCAAAGGAAGTTAATATAACATATATACATAAGAAATTTTTTACCTAACTATAAAATATAATTTTCTGGCGAAAAAATATCAATTAACGGCCTTTAAATGCACCGGCTTCGCCACTGATTATGATGTGATAAAAGTTTTATTGTGCATGGAACTTAGACTCAGTTTAATGGGAAATGCTTATTTGGTATTTCATAGATATATACAATGAAAACAACTGTAGCTACTGCTATTTCCTACATGTCCATTTGATCAGAGTGAGTTGCATCACATATAGCTTTATTATTTAGGAGTATATGACTGTCTTTTTCAACTGTCTCTCTCAACATTTGAGGGCATTTCCTTATTTGCTTATGGTAATTTCCAACTCTACTTTCTTATTTCGTCCTTTAAAGATCTAGTAATATTTTAATATCAAGCTAACTAGTTAAGTACTTCTTTTGCTTAATATATAGCCTTGCATTAATACGACCAAGATTGCTGTCAATAATATTAATTTGGTTTTCTTTTTCTAGCTAGGTGTCTAATGCATTGAATGTAAAATTAACTAGGAAAACTGTACTAGTCAAATTTTATCTTTAACATGCATTGATATGTTCAGGCACTGATGTAGCTTTTCGACTACGGATTCAACTGAACCTATAATTTTCGATACGAAGTATGGATTTATATGTAAAAATCTACTAAAATCTAAACAATTATTATTTTTTGAACCCATAATTTTAGCAGTACAATAAGTCCTACGTTAAAATTTTTAAAGTTGAACCCATTAAATTTAAATTTTGTATCTGAATCTGGATATATTCATGATTCACGTAGGCATCTACTATACTTTTTCCTTAGTATTTCTACCTACAATTGTTGCATGAGTCACATTTCATTAATTGATTGATAGATATATATTTGGTGCCCACTAGTTAATTAAAGGCAATTTTCACTACAAAAAGAGCCACCTGCTTTTTTATTTTCAATTGGTCCCCTACCTATTTTTTTTCATCAACCTTTTTAGCTATTCAAAGGAACACTTGACTGGTCTCTTTCAATCTATTTATTTTCATCAATAAAATGTTTAGGGTAGAGAGTAGAAACGTAGAGTTGATATTACTCTAAGATCAATTCGTTGCAAATAAGCCAATACAAATTATTTTCCAAAAACCAAATCGAAAAACAAGTTACCCAACAATAAGTCAGACCAACCAATACTCAATACAAATCTCGTTAAATCAATGCTGTTTATACGTAAGTTTTGCATGTGCCACTACACTAACAGTTCTTTATTTTTACCAAACAACAATATTCTCGGTTTGATTTCATAAGTAGAATGAGGATGAATGTACACAAACCTTATGGGACAAAAAGACTGTTTCCATTACAACTTGCTTGGATGGTTGTTATGTATAGTTTCATAATGTGTTGTTGCATAGTATTGTATTATATGTATTGTTGGGGTTTTAAGTACATTAATGCTTAAAAGAGATTGAATGGGAAATGGAGGGAAAATGAAATATTTGAGTTTCGTTTGAGATTCCCTCCTTGATGAAGGAACATTATCTCATATTGGAAGAGGAAGAGGTTTTTAATGGGTATATAAGCAATTGCTATAAATAATTGCTCTTTTTCTAGCTCTTAAAGAGTTGAGAAGAAGGCAAGCCTCGCGTTGTTTGCTCGCTCGGCTTTGGATTTGGATTTGGTCAAATGATCGATTGATTGATTAATTTTTTGGACCAAATTTATTTGTTAATAGTAAATATTAATAGAAATGTTATTAAATGTCCGTTTTAATAATAAAATATTAATATTAAATTCAAGAATATTAATATTAAAATCCAACCGTTTCCAATTTTTCATTTTCTATTTTGGTAACAGAAAATTAACTATCATCTTCAATTTTCCCTCTTTATTTTCTCTCTTTATTGTTGAGTAAATATCCATTTATGCTGTGGCCGTTTTGCATAAACAACCATTCTGAAGAGTTGCACCTCTTCAGATTTCAGCCCAACATTGGCTATAAATACAAATCCATTCTCTCATATTTTCCATACGATTTTTTGAGTTTCTCCTCCTTTTTCTGCATTGTTTTAACTTGAAAGAAAGCAACAGTAAGTGTGATTTGCTACCGAACTTTGTATTCGCTGAAACACTGAGGTTTGAAGTACCACTACACCAATGTGTAATTTATTCTATCCTGGGAGGAAATAATCCATAACCTTGGGTACTAGGAGGGGATTAAATTCCTTAAGGAAACACTGTGAATTCAGTGCGCTCGGATTAATTTTTGTTTCGTTGATATTTCTGTTTATGTTATTTTGTATTTTCCAGAATTATTTTACAAATACAGTTTACTAACAAGCTTAAGGAATTTAATTTGTATTCTGTATTTGTGTTATATTCATCGTTTTGGAGTTTAAAACCTTTGTGGGTTTTTACTCCGTTGGAGATTAAAATCTATGTGATTTTAACATTTGTTTGTGTCATTCTTTTACAGAAATGACTAATGACAATGGGAACCAGGCTGTTCCAATGGTGATTGCCAATACATCAATAAGCCGAACACTGACGGAGAAACCCGAAAAATTTTCTGGGTTAGATTTCAAGCGGTGGCAGAAGAAGATGTTCTTCTACTTGACTACTTTAAGTCTGCAGAAGTTCATCAAGGAAGATGTTCTTGTTCTGCCTGATGAAACTCCAGAGAATGAACGTTTTCTCGTGATTGAGGCGTGGAAGCATTCTGATTTTCTGTGCAAGAATTATGTTCTTAGCGGACTGGAGGACGATTTGTATAATGTCTACAGTGGCGTGGAGACGTCAAAAGAATTGTGGACTGCGCTTGAAAAGAAATACAAAACTGAAGATGTTGGATTGAAGAAATTTGTTGCCGCTAAATTTTTGGACTACAAAATGGTAGATAGCAAGTCTATTATTACCCAAGTCCAGGAATTGCAAGTGATTATTCACGATCTCCTTGCTGATGGTATAAATCAAATTAATACTGATGTTGAAAGTAGTAGTCTTAATATTATTACTAATAGAATTTTCATTGAAGTTCTTGTCATCAATGAAGCATTCCAAGTAGCAGCGAAAATTAATAATGTAAAAAACTATATTATTCCAAGTAGCATTCCAAGTTGTCTCCTTTGTGGAAGGACTTCAAAAACTACTTGAAACACAAACGCAAGGAGATGTCCCTTGAAGATTTCATTGTTCGGTTGAGAATCGAAGAGGACAACAAAGCTGCTAAAAAGAGAGGCCGTGAAAACTCAACAATAATGGGAACAAACATTGTTGAGGATACTTCTCAAAATAAGAGAAAGACGAAGCAGGTTTTTGGACCGAAAATTAACCCAAGCAAGAAACGGTTCAACGGAAATTTCTACAACTGTGGGAAAGCTGGGCACAAATTTACGGAGTGTCGTGCTCCGAAAAAAGACAAGAAGAAGGTGTAACACCCCGTAAATTCGGCTTAGGTATGAATGAGTCAAAGGAGCAGTAAGGTTACATTTTGAACATGTGAAGTCTCATCGGGATGATTATGGGTGAAAATAATTGTTTCAAAATCAATATGGAAAGTAAGGTGCATAAGATTTGACAAAATCGACTAAGTTTGCAGAAGGTCTATCTTCCAGCAAGTTTTAGTGACAGTGTGTAAGGAATTTAGGAAAGATCAAAACATGAAAGTTGTAGGCCTTTGAAATAGATTTCCAACTATACATTGTGGAGCTCAAACGGATCTCTGTGCAAATATTTATGTGCATTTTACAGAACAGTATGCGATATGTGCGCCCTGTAGTGCGCCCCGGCCGTGCTTGTTTTGAGGCAGTGTTACTACCATTTTGCGCGGTCAGTAGAACGGTCAGGTCTTCAGGTGCGCAGGCGCGCTCGTGGGGGTCGTTTTTAAGCCATATTTCATCCCCCATAGCCCCAAAACATAAAAACTTGCTCTAGAAAGAGGAACTCTCAAAAACCTAACTCCTTAAGGGTCCTTCCACTACCCAAGGTAAGTTCTAATGGTGATTCTAAGTTAATTTCAATTTTCTTATATCTTATTAACATGGGTAAACTCTCCATATCATTAGATATTCGATTGGGACATCATTGTTGAGAGAAAAAACCTAGAACTCAAATTCAAGAGGATTGAACTTCAAAAAGGTAATGTCTTCAACCTCTAATTGATTATACTATTAGATTAATGATTATAGACTCTAGTTCATGAGATATGAGTTTATGGGTTTGATAGAAAAACATGAACAGTTATAGGTTTGGGGTGTTGATTGTTGATTATTGGTTAAGAGTGTTGTTTACCTTATGGGTGATAAAGAATGATATTGATTATAAAAATTTGAGACTTTAGAATTTATCTAGGATCAAGAGAATGACTTGTTGGGTGTAGAAACACCATTAATAAGGACTATAAAGATTTATGTCACCAAGTGTTTGAGAAAATACTTAAGTGACCAAAACATGAGAATTATTGCTAATATGGAATCTCTTTGACTTGTATTGATATAGATTAAAGTTGAAACGGTTGGCGAATGTTGTATTACGCTCAAGAGCAGGAAGTTAAGGTATGTGAGGCTAACTCTCTATGTTTGGGAATGTTAATGATTCTCCCTACCCTACGTTTCTTTTACGACGTATCAATTGCCTCAGAAATATAGTTAAGTCTAGTTCCTTGAATAGATGTAGAACTTCTATTCTCTAGCTTCATAACTCGTTCATGACTTTCATTCTGAACGTTGTGAGCAAAGTTCGTATTCAATATAGACTTGGGTTTGATGACCCTAAGCCTTAGTATAACTTACTCAGCATGTCATAAATAGTTGAAGTTTCAGTATTCATAATCAGTTCAAGAATACATGTCTCATTCTAGTCCTATTCAGTATTTCAATATTATGTAACTCAGTATGATTCAGTATTCCAGTATTATGTAACTCAGTATGATCCAGTCTTCCAGTATCATGTAACTCAACATGATTCAGTATTTCAGTATCATGTATTGCAGTATGATTCTCAGTTCCTGATTTTAGATTCCTGAATGTTGAACACCTGTATTTGGGCCTAAGGCCGCAGTTTATGCTTTATGCATCTTTGGGCCTAAGGTTGCAGTTTATGCTTTATGCATCTTTGTGCCTAAGGCCGCAGTTTATGCTTTATGCATTTTGGACCTGAGGTCGCAGTATGTATACGTATACTTGGGCCTGAGGCCGCAGTTTGGGCACATATATATATTGGGCCTGAGGCCGCAGTTTAATATTCAGATAAACAGGGTGTTCATCATTTAGAAGAGGGAGTATTCATATCCTTACTTCCTTTCAGTTCAATTATTAGTTACCCTTTCAGTTTTTAGTTATCATATCAGTTACCAATTATCAGTTATCAGTCCAATTATCAGTTATTAGTTATCATTTCATTTATCAGTTATTATTTGAGTGATCAATTATCAATTCTCAGTTATCAGCTTAGTTTCAGTTTCAGCATTTTTAATTCTTTCTTTCAGTTGCTTTACATACCAGTGTAATTCAAATGTACTGACGTCCCTTTTGGCTGGGGCCTGCATTTCACGATGCAGGTAATGATTTATAGGTTGATGATTCAGAGCGCTAGGATTCTCGTACCAGCTATTTGGTGATCCCCAGTTCTTTCGGGGCATTATCATTACTACAGTCTTCAGTATTTTCAGTACTTCATTAGAGGCTTTATAGACTAGAGTAACAGTTAGACAGAGTCTCAAGTTTTTCATGTTAAGCTATATTTGCTAAAAATACATTTTAGAAATTGTATTAGTACTTTCGTACTTTGATTTATATCATTCAGACTTTTAGTATATCAGCATGTGTTAGTTTATCTTCCGCATTCAGTATGTTATGATATCATATGTTGATTCAGCCATCCACTTGGTTTGCTCGGTCATATATAGTCAGGCACCGATTGTCGTGTTACGTCCAGGCCTAGGTTCGGGGCGTTACAGAAGGGTCAAGCAAACATGGTTGAAAAGCATGAAGATGTTGATGACTTGTGTGTTATGCTTTCTGAATGCAACTTGGTGGGAAATCCTAAGGAGTGGTGGATTGATTCTGGAGCCACTCGCCATGTTTGTGCTATTAGGAAAGCCTTTGCAACATATGCTCCTGTTGGACCCGAAGAGACTCTTTCTATGGGAAATGCTGCAACCGCCAAGATTTAAAGATGTGGGAAGATCTTTCTGAAGATGACTTCTGGCAAGGTAGTGACTTTGAACAATGTCCTTCATGTTCCCGAGATTAGGAAGAATTTAGTCTCTGCTGGACTTCTTATTAAGAATGGTTTTAAATGTATCTTTGTATCCGATAAGGTTATAGTAAGTAAGAACGAAATGTTTGTAGGAAAAAGGTTACCTTTGAGGGCCTTTTCAAGCTGAATGTAATGGTTGTTGAGAATAATAATAAAATTTCAGCTTCGTCTTACTTACTTGACTCAAATGAATTATGGCATATACATTTGGGTCATGTCAATTATAAAATTTTGCGTAAAATGATTAACTTAGAAGTATTGCCTAAGTTTGAATGCGACAAATCAAAATGTCAAATATGTGTGGAATCTAAATAAGTTAAACATCCTTATAAGTCGGTTGAAAGGAATTCAGATCCTTTAGACTTAATTCACACAGATATTTGCGATATGAAGTCAATACCATCTCGCGGTGGAAAGAAGTATTTCATAACTTTTATTGACGATAGTACTCGATATTGCTATGTTTACTTACTTAATAGTAAAGATGAAGCAATAGACGCATTCAAGCAATACAAAAATGAAGTTGAAACGCAACTTAACAAGAAAATCAAAATGATAAGAAGTGATAGGGGTGGTGAATATGAATCTCCTTTTGAACAAATATGTTTAGAATATGGAATTATTCATCAAACAACAGCCCCTTACACTCCCCAATCCAATGGGATTGCGGAAAGAAAGAATCGTTCATTAAAGGAGATGATGAACGCATTGTTGATAAGTTCTGGTTTGCCACAGAACTTGTGGGGGGAAGCCATTCTTACGGCCAGCCGAATACTAAATCGAGTACCCCATAGTAAAACACAATCCATTCCATATGAAAAATGGAAAAGAAGGAAGCCCAACTTGAATTATTTTAAAGTGTGGGGGTGTTTGGCAAAGGTGCAAGTTCCTAAACCCAAAAGGGTAAAAATAGGACCGAAAACAGTTGATTGTGTTTTCATAGGATATGCAACTAATAGTAAAGCATATCGATTTCTGGTTCATAAATCAGAAAATCCCGACATTCATAATAATACGGTTATAGAATCAGATAATGCTGAGTTCTTTGAAAATATATATCCGTATAAAAAGGAATGCGAGTTGATTGGTGAAGGATCTAAACGACCTCGGGAAGAAACAAGAGAAAGTACATTTAATTAGAAGGATTCAAGACGTAGTAAACGTCAAAGAACGCCTACTTCATTTGGACCATATTTTGTGACTTTCTTGTTGAAAAACAAGCCTCGAACATTTAAAGAAGTCACGTCTTCTTCGGAATCATTGTTTTGGAAAGAGGCAGTCAATAGTGAAATAGAATCCATATTGAACAACCATACATGGGAATTGGTTGATATTCCTCCTGGAAATAAACCTTTGGCTTCTAAATGAATTTTTAAGAGAAAAATGAAAGATGATGACACTATTGATAAATTTAAGGCAAGACTTGTAGTCAAAGGGTATAGACAACGAGAAGGTCTTGACTACTTTGATACATACTCTCCAATTACAAAAATTACGTCCATACGGATGTTAGTAGCATTAGTTGCTGTGTATGATCTTGAAATTCATCAAATGGACGTTAAGACGACCTTCTTGAATGGAGATTTGGAGGAAGAAATCTACATGGAACAACCTGAAGGGTTTGTGGTTCCAAGTAAAGAAAAGAAGGTCTGTCGACTTGTTAAGTCCCTTTACGGACTAAAATAAGCACACAAACAATGGCATACAGAATTTGACCAAACAATATTGTCAAATAATTTTAAGATGAATGTGATAAATGTGTGTACATTAAAAATTTTCCAAATCATATAGTCATTGTTTGCTTATATGTGGGCGATATGCTGATAATGAGTAATGACGTTGACAACATAGATGCTACTAAGTGTATGCTAACTAGCAAGTTTGATATGAAGGACTTGGGAGTTGCTAATTTAATTCTGGGGATTAAGATCCATAAGACTCCTCATGGTCTGCCATTGTCACGATCTCATTATATTAAGTCAGTACTTGAAAAATTCAAGCACTTAGGGTTTAAAGTTGCAAAGACTCCAATTGACGTGAATCTTGCATTAGCAAAGAACAAAGGCGAAAGCATATCACAAATGGATTATGCTCGTGTGTTAGGATGCTTAATTTACATCATGAATTGTACCCGACCAGATATAGCTTGTGCTACAAGTAAATTGAGTCAATACACGAGCAATCCAGGTCAATCTCATTGGATGGCAATGAAACGAGTTTTGGGATATTTAGAACACACCCAAAGCTTTGCTTTGCACTACAGTAAATATCCTGCGGTGATTGAGGGATACTGTGATGCAAATTGGATCACCGGTTCAGCTGATTTGAAGTCCACAAGTGGATATGTATTCACTATTGGTGGAGGAGCGGTATCTTGAAAGTCGTCCAAACAAACTTGTATTGCCCGCTCTACAATGGAAGCTGAGTTCATAGCCTTAGATAAAGCCGGTGAATAAGCTGAATGGTTCCGAAATTTCTTGGAAGATATTCCATTTTGGCCCAAACCGTTGGCATCAATATGCATACATTGTGATAGTCAATCGGCAATTGGAAGGGCTGGGAGCGTTATGTATAACGGTAAGTCTTGTCATATATGACGAAGACATAAAACCATTAGGCAATTACTCTCTAGAGGAATTATCACGATTGACTATGTAAAGTCACGTGATAATATGTCAGATCCACTTACAAAAGGCCTAACTAAAGAGGTAGTTGAAAAATCATCAAGGGGAATAAGACTATGGCCGAGAACAAGTCATAGTGGCGGTAACTCTACCCAGAAGACTGAAGATCCCAAAATCTAGGTTCAAGGAGATCAAACAAAGTCATTAATGACGGTTCAACATTGTCAACTAAACTTTAGTCCATTCTCATGATGAGATAATGTTCAGTACCAAAGATAAAACATTAAGGCTTTTTAATGATTTCTAAATTTGATACGAGGTATATCAAATAGCGTATCTACGGGATGACACGTTTATGAGTCACCTATGTAAGTGTGAAGTGTTAGCCGCTTCAAGAAGAACTTTGTAAGGACAGTTCTCTACGCACTTATGAAACCAAGCAGTGTTCATGGCTGAAACGAACACAACAATGAGAACCAAAGACGGTTAAGAGTTGGTTGTGTGACTTATGGTTGACTAGGTATACATCAAACTTCGACGGTTCAAAGATATCAAATCTACCGATTGACCGAGTATATCCGACATAAATTCACTACATAAAGTTCAACGGGAAACCTATTTATCCAGATACAATTAATCCTTGCTTGCGAATCACACAGTTTTTCATGCATATTTCCGTGATATAGCTATTCCCTATTCATGTGGGGGATTGTTGGGGTTTTAAGTATATTAATGCTTAAAATAGGGTGAATGAAAAATGGAGGAAAAATGAAATATTTGAGTTTCATTTGATATTTCCTCCTTCATGAAGGAACATTGTCCCATATTGGAAGAGGGAGAGGTTTTTAATGGGTATATAAGCAATTGCTCTTCTTCTAACTCTTAAAGATTTGAGAAGAAGGCAAGCCTCGCGTTGTTTGCTCGCTCAGATTTGGATTTGAATTTGGTCAAATGATCGATTGATTAATTAATTTTTTGGATCAAATTTGTTTCTTAATAGTAAATATTAACATAAATGTTATTAAATATCCGTTTTAATAACAAAATGTTAATATTAAATCCAAGAATATTAATATTAATATTAAAATCCAACCGTTTCCAATTTTTCATTTTCTTTTTTGGTAACAAAAAATTAACTATTCTCTTCAATTTTCCCTGTTTATTTTTCCTCTTTATTATTGAGTAAATAACCATTTATATTATGGCATTTATGCTGTTGCCGTTCTCTCAGATTTTCCATACGATTTTCTGAGTTTCTCCTCCTTCTTCTGCATTGTTTTAATTTGAAAGAAAGCAATAGTAAGTGTGATTTGCTACCGAACTTTGTGTTCGATGAAACACTAGGGTTTGAATTACCACTACACCAGTGTGTAATTCGTTCTATCTTGGGAGGAAATAATCCATAATCTTGGATACATTGAGGGGATTAAATTCCTTAAGGAAACACTGTGAATTCAGTAGGCTCGGATTAATTTTTGTTTCGTTGATATTTCTGTTTAAGTTATTTTATATTTTCCAGAATTATTTTACAAATACAGTTTACTAACATGTATATAATGTTTTGCATAAATTGTATTGTTTGTCGCCGTCTCATGATGTCATACGCCAATAATATAAAAAAATAAATTGTAATATTATAAAAAAATAAGGTGCGCGGTAAAACTATTATATAAAAAGGTAGGATAAAAGATAAAATAAGATTATTTAATAATAAAAAAAAAAAGCAAGATGAGAGGAAAAAAACAAGGAAACGATGCGACTACACCAAATCGATCGTTCCATAAAGTGACACTTATCATCGTTACGTATCGATTGATATAACAATACGATACAATAAAATTTAAATAATAATCAAAATAAATAATATATTTAAAATAACAATACGATACAATACAACATATAACAACCATCCAAAAAAACAATTAGACGTTCGGCTAAAAACAATAATTTTCATAACAGATTGGTTTATTTTTACCAAGAAGGATTAAAAGGAAGAAAAGGAAGAAGAAAAGATAGATTTAAAAGGGAGGAAAAAAGTGGCTGAGGGGACAAGATAGGAAGTCAGAAGCTGTGATTGTGAGATCTGTCTGATCTGAAACTCTCTTTTCCTTTTAATCTAAAATAAATGATTTTTTTACTTTTTTTTATTATCCAAGATAAGTAATTTTTTTAGATTTTAAGAATGAATTAATTATTTTTTTCTTACATTACCTTTGAAGTAATTAATGTTAGAGTATATGTTAGGAGTATTTATGAAGAAATAGTAAAGATTAATATGATAAATTTTATTGTTAATTACTGTTAAATGATGAATTTTTTAATATGTACGAAAATAATAAAAAAATCACTTATTTGGAGTATATTTTAATATGTCTGATCTGCAATTCATGAATTGCACCTTTTTGGGATTGCCATGTGTAAGTTTACAACTCCCACTTTTTTAGGAAAAAGAGGGGCTTAACTATATCTATCTTATTGATCTAAAAAAAAAAAAAAAAAACTATATCTATCTTGGGTACATCACCACTGTCACACGCTCATTTGACATCTTTTTTCTGTCTTAATTTATATATATATATATATATATATTTCCCTCTCCCACTAAAGACGGATTTTAAATTTTTATTTAAAATAAGCTATAAATATTTGTATTGTTATAAATCAACTTATCAAAAATAAAATTTAAATTTAATTATTTTTAAATAAAAAAATATAATTTTTTATAACATAAATTAAAGTGAGTTTACGGAATAGATGAGATTTCCTTTTAAGAGGCTTATGTGATGTAATTATAAATTAATCAAATCAATTAATTTCAAATATTAAATTATTAAACAAATGTCAGTTTGGAGTGAAAGGTAAGTAAATCCAAACTAAACTCCGTCGCTTGATAGGTCTTTTAATTACTATGTCTGCTAATTCAATTATTCTATTTTTCTAAGTTTCAGTTTTTAAATATTGTAAGAGAAAAGAGAAGAAAAGTTTTAATCAGATTTTACTGCTTACTTTTTGAGGCAGAAGACAGCGAAAAACATCTCCCATTACTCTAAGACAGTATATTCCATCTTACGGTCAATATTAATTGATTAGACCATAGAGTCTTTCCAATTTTGTCAAGTTGTTATTTACAAATTACAATGTTTCCACAATTTTTTTTTAATTTTCTTTTACTATATCAGGGGTGGGGGCCAGGGCCGAATGTAGCTACTCGAGTACGAATTTAACTGAACCCAGTAATTTTAATACGGAACTTATATATATATATATATATATATATATATATATATATATGTATATGATCATCAAATTTTAATAAAATTATGTACATTTTGAACCCATAATGTTAGTTGTATAGTGGATTTAGTGGTAAAAATTATAAGAATTAAACTCAACAAATTAAAATTTGAATCCGTCTTTAGTGGGAGAGGGGGAAAACTAGAAGGGAATGTTGCGCTACCGATGTCCGATGAGGTTTGAACCTCTATCTCAATGTGAAAGACATGAAACTCACCAAGTAAGCTAGTGCTCAATCCCGTTTAATTTCCACAATATTCAATTAAATATACATTTTTTAAAAAGGAACGCACTAGTTTGATGCTTAAGTACATTTGCATTGTGGAATTGATAATTTACTTTTATTTCCTCTATATATTATGAAGAAAAAGGGTGAATAAATTAATTAAATATCGAAAAGTAGGGACACTGAAATAATGAGAAGTAAGTGCTCTTTCTCAGGCTTTAGCATCCAATTGATGGCAAAATTCTTTGTGTCCGTTAGGTTACACGCAACAATATGATACGGAAGATTTTAATTTATTGATTTTGTTAGTATGTTTCTTTTGTATGATAGCTCAAGCAACCCATTTATAATTTGTATTATTTGATAAATCTTTAAACAACTGTGGTAATAGTAATTCAATAATACCCATAAGATATTTTCAAATTAGTCCTAAAAATTCACAATAAGGTGTATGAGGGAGTGTGTGGCATAATTTTATCATTTATTGAGCTAGTTAAATGAGATCGATCAAATATATTATTCAATAATATTTAATATAATTTTTAAAAATTATGTATTAATTTATATGAACTATACGTGCAACGTGCATACCGAGATAAGAAAAAAATGAAAGAACACGCACATATTATTCAGTAGAAAACAAAACACGTAATATACAACTATGTGTATGTGTATCTGTATTTTGTATTGGCAGTATTTGCAGCAGTGACCTATGCTATATGGAGAGCAAGAAATGATTAGAATCTGAAAGTTCCTAGAACCTGCAGAGTGGTAGCACAAGTCAATTAACAAGAATTCAAATTTAAGGTTTTAGAGATATTATACAGTAAGATTTTTCTTTCACAAAAAAAAAAAAAAAAAAAGGAAGCTATATATGTGTGTATGTGTATCATAGACCTTTCTACGCAATCAATCTTGTTTATTGTTAATTTTAATACAAAGTTATCAGAATATCAACTACTAATCCATTTTGGAGAGGTTGATTTAAGTAAACATTATGGGTGTGTTTGCTGCGAAGAAAAATATTTTTCAATTTTTTCATATTTGGTTGGTTTAAACATTTTGGAAAACATTTTTCTTATGAACTCATTTTCCTCCAATTGGAAGAAAATGTTTTCCTTATCAAGAGAAGGGAAAACATTTTCCAAAATCCTTCTCAACCTTCCCCACCCCATTCCCTCTCCAAAAAAAGGTTTTTTCCAAATTTCAGTTTTTCCGTTATCACCCACCCTACTACCCCTCCAACCCCCCATCCGCACACAATTTTTTTTTTTACTTTTTTTTTGTAATTTAAATTTTTATTTTTTTTTTTTTATTTGTTTTAATACCTCCCCTCCCCCGGAAAAAATATTTTTTAAATATATTTTTCAGTTTTAATTTTATTATTTATAGGTTTAAAAGCTCAAAATTTTACAAGTTCCAAAATTATGAGTTCGGAGGTTAATGTGTTTGGAAGTATACGGGTTTAGAAATTATAAAGTTTATGGGTTCGAAATTCCGCGGTTTTGAAAGTTTAGCGGTTCGAAAGTTTATGAAATTTGTGGGTTCGGAAGGTTGTTGGTTTAAAAGTTTATGGCTTCATGTTTATTATATCTAAATTATTTATGAATACTCTTAAGAAGTCCTTTTCCTTAATTTGTGTACCAAACATCGGAAAATGAATAAAATTACTACTTGTTTTTCAAAAAAATATTTTCCACGAAAAACATTTTCTGTTATACCAAACACACCCTAAATCAAGGCAAACTCGTAGTGACTGAAAATCTAACTCATAGCCGAAGAAAACCCGCAATACGCCCCGCCCGGCCCTGTTGCATTAGTTCTTTTAAGAAACTATTTCAACATGCCACGCTTCGCCCCTGCACTCGTGTAAGGTCAAACTTGCCCTGCCTTACAGAAGGTCAAAGCCGCCCCACCCCGCACCCGGATCGCCCCGTTACATGTTCTTCTTTTCATCTGGAAGATAATCAAGGATTTTAAGTTAAAATTCTAGAGCATAACTATGGTCAATACTCTTTGCAACAATGGGTTCGGATTTAGACTAATATATATGTTGACTTTTGGTTTTAATGATTAATAAATAATATAACTATATTGGATTGATTGCATTATGTTGAAGGACCTAGTTCTGCTTGTATAGGTTCTTTCAACATGTCTAGCGGCCATCCAAATAACACTATTAGTTTCTTAGGTTATAAAGTTTGTAACCTGAAATTGCATATTTGTTTTAGTGAAGTTTTTTTTGGAGAAATCCTAGAAGGATAGTTCGTAATTTTTGCTATCTCAAGCAAGTCGATTTTTCACGAAAAGATATCATATCTTATTTTATTACAGGAGTTGTTTGAACCCGTACAAAGAACCTGTCCTTTATACTTAAATTCACCTAGTGTTACTTAACTGGTCAAAATTTTAAGAAATCGAAAATTTATCAAAATAATTTTCACCCCCTTTAGTGTCTAAGTAGTTTCTAAAATATGTCATACATATATATAGTTGTAAGTGTGTTTCCACCAAGAACCAAATAATGAGCACGTATATGTGAGTAAAAATTGCGTGTGGTAGCTATTATTGAAGGTGATATTTATTTTTTATCCAGCAATTTTAATGGTGAGCAAAAATAGCCACTACTCTATTAAAATTAATATGAAAAGATATTTTTACCCTTTCTTCCATTGCTTTTCTTCTCAAACTCTCGCTTCTCTCTGAACTCGGAACTCCGGTTGAGATGGCTTCGTCGTGGACAACAAAATTCGAAAGCTTTTTTCAAAGTTGAAACTCTGAGTTCTCAAGACAAGAAAATACACTTTTCTCTTCTTTTTTGTCATTGATAATTAGTTGTGCTCTTGAACTCAAACTTTACTGTATTGATTATCTTCAAGCTATTGTTTATATAAGCAAAATTCAGAGCTTGTGTGCGCATACACATAATTGTATTGGTGTCGAGTTTTAATTAACGGGGCACATTCTGTCATGTCCTTGATGAGAAGATTAGTTTTTATACGGGTACTAGAAAAAAAAGTTTGGTCCTGAACTTAGGCTAAGAAGCCCAAAAGTTAAGGACAATAGGTCTTGAACTTACAATTACAAGTTCAAAAGTTAAGGACAATAGGTTCTGAAGTCCTGAACTTAGACTAAGAAGCCCAAAAGTTAAGGACAATAGATCCTAAACTTAGACTAACAAGCTCAAAAGTTAAGGACACTTGGTCCTGAACTTACAGTTACAAGTTTAAAAAATCCTGAAGTTAAGTTCAAAAGTTAAGGACATGTAGTCCTGAAGTCCTGAAGTTAAGTTCAAAAGTTAAGGACATGTAGTCCTGAAGTTCTGAACTTAGAGTTCCAAGTTTAAAAGTTAAGGACATGTAGTCCTGAAGTCCTGAACTTAGAGTTACAAGTTCAAAAGTTAATGACATGTAGTTCTGAACTTAGAGTTCAAAAGTTAAGGATATGAGCAGAAGGGTATTTTCGTTCGGACAGTTAAAGTTTATTAAAACAGTGGCTAAAGACTAAAGATATTTTAAATAATAATTTAAAAGTAAATATATGTGTTATTAGTGACTAACCGTGCATTCCCGTGAAGTTGTCAACCCGTGCAACGTGCTTTAACATAAAAAAATAAATCATTCCAACTGGGTCCAATCTCTTCAAATGCTGCTATCCATTTATTTTATTTTTTCTTCTTTCTATAGACCACATAGTTAACTTTTATATACGGATAATATTAAAAAAAAAATACATTATTAGATTATCTAGAAAATAATTATAAATAATCGTCTATGAATAACAAAATTATCAACTAGCAAAATATGACCGATATATAAAAGCTATAACAGGTTAAATTATACTATTAATATAAACTTATTATACAATCGATATAAAATATATTATTGATTAAATTTTAATTTTTTTTTTTTGCGAGATCAAGTAGCTTTTGGTATTTGTATTTCTTGTAATTAAATGAACTACTGTCTTTGAAATTGACGAAGATTAAAAATAACAAAATCAATAATTTGACCCTGTAATTTATGTGTTTATTTAAATAGTTAGGCATAGAATTCCAGACTTTAGAAAGTCACTCTCGAACGTGCATAGGATACCTTTTGATGGAACCTTCAAGATGCCAACCTAACAGATCTATCTCTCTTTGTTTATTTAAATTTTTTTTATATAAAATTAGGCTAAGTGTTTTTCTTTGGGTTGGTTATTACCAAATATACACCCATCACCCCCTCCTATCTAAAGAATCTTTCCACGTGTAGTGTTTCCCCCAAAGTCTCAATGCCTAATCTTCAGCTTTCTTTCTTATCTGTTAGGAGTAGTGTTTATTATCTTTGGTAAGATAAAAAAGACATAGCCTGGTGAATAAGATATTTTGTGTCTACGTAAGGTTAAAGGAAGGTTTGTTTTTAAGGGGTATATAAATAGTTTATCATAATACAAATATTAGTGATTGTATCTATGACTTGAACCCGTAATATATAAATCATATATATGCAACTTTATCGTTCCACTAAGGTTTTCTTTTGTATCTATTATCTTCGCTTATATTGACAATTGCTCACAAAGTATCCCGATAGGAATTTACTCGAATTGATTTTATCCGATAGATATATGATATGTGTTAGACAATGTGTATTACTATAATAAAGAATGAAACAATAAATTTTTTGAAACAAAAAATATAAATAGAAAATTAGCAGCAACAAAATGTCGAAATAATGAAGCTGAATCTGAAAAAATAACTTTGGAATAAAATTGAGCTCTCTGAATACACAGTGTATCCTTAAGAAAATTATTCCCCTCAAACCCGAGGTGTTGGAATATTATTCTCCCATGATAGAACAGTCTAATTCACTAGTATATTGGTACCAAAAACTCTGATGAACTTCGAACCACTCAATAGTTGTAAAACACACTAGAAAATTTTGTGCAGAAGAAGAAGAAGAAGAAGATCAGAAAATTTTCGTAAGGAAAGATTCTGGGATCAATGCAAAATTATAGCCATTTCCTGGCACTGTTTCTGAAAGCTTAGCCCCGTTCATCTTCGGCACAAGAGCGCTTGATCAGTGAGCTACTACGCACTCTTTCAAGGGTGGCTGCTTCTAGAAAAACCTCCTGACTGATATTGAAGAATCAGCGGATGAGTTGTGGTTAGGGGTGAAATGCCACTCAAACCCAAAGCTAGCTAGGTAGCTGTTGAGAGGTTCCATATTGCCGAGACGAAGGACAACACTTATGTACGTGATTGTAGTATGTCACGTCGTCCCGTCCCCGCTGCATCGAAGAGTACCTACGCACTATGTTCTGGTTCACTGATAAGAAAGATAGCGTTGGGGTGGGGGTTTGCAACCTTTCAGTATCAGCCATGGCTGTTGGAATAGGTGGGAATGAGAAGAAATGGACCGGGTTGCGTCACGGGACCTGGTTATTCCGGGTTGGATTTTCATTAATTAATTAATTAAATAATTAAAAGAAATTTTGTCCAACAAGATTAATCAATCAATCGATCTTTGACCGAATCCGAATCCGAAGCCGAAGCAGAGCCGAGTGACCGACGACGACGACGGCGCGAGCCTTACTTTCTTTCCAACCCATTTAACACCAAGAGAAGTGCTTCCTCAATATAAGTACATTCATTTTTCTTTCCACCACCACTGAGGGACACTTGCTCTTTTCAAAGTAAAAGGGAGCTCACTTTCCCTCCATTTCCCATCACCAATCTTTAATCCCAACAATCTCCCACATGAATGAGGAATGGCTATAAGACAAAGGAATGCACAGACGAGTGTGTGATTTATATGCAAGGATTAATTGCATCTGGATAAGTAGGTTTCCCTTTGAACTTTTCATAGTGAACTTATATCGGATATACTCGATCAATCGGTAGATTTGATATCTTTGAACCGTCGAACTTTGTTGTATACCTAGACAACATAAGTTACATAACCAACTCTTAACCATCTATGGTTCTCACGGTTGTGTTCGTTTCAGCCGTGAGCACATCTTGGTTTCACGAGTGCTTAGAGAATGAGCTTTTACTTTCATTCCCCTTGAAGCGACTTATACTTCACGCTCCCATAGGTAATTTCTAAACATGTAATCCTATAGATACACTATATGGTCATTTCCTGCCAGACTTAGCAAATCATTAAAAAGCCTTAAGCTTTATTGACTCATCAAAAAACCTTAATGCTTTACCGTGATTTCTGAATATTGTCTTCATCACGACAATTAGTTGAGTTATTTGACAATATTGAACCGTCATTCATAACTTTTTTTGATCTCTTTGAACCTAGCTTTTGGGATCTCCAGTCTGCTAGGTAGAGTTACCGCTATGATAACTTGTCCTAGGCCTTAACCTCATTTCCTTCGATGATCTTTCAAGTGCCTCTCTAGATAGGTCTTTTATAAGTGGATCCGACATATTATCTCTTGATCTTACGTAGTCAATCATGATAACACCACTAGAGAGTAGTTGTCTAACTGTATTGTTTCTCCATCGTATATGACGAGGTTTTTCATTTTACATAAATCTCCCTGCCCTACTTATTGCCTCTTGACTATCATAATGTATACATATAGGTGCTAAATGTTTGGGCCAAAATGGAAAATATTTCATGAACTTCCAGAGCAATTCACTTCTTCATCGGCCTTGTCTAAAGCTATAAATTCAGATTCTATTATAGAACGGGCGATGCACGTTTGTTTGGATGATTTCCAAGACAGTGCTCCATGCGCAATTGTGAAAACACATCCACTCGTGGATTTAACTTCAGTTGATCTGGTAATCTAATTTGCATCAGGATATCCCTGGATCATGGAAGGATATTTGTTATAATGTAGAGCATAATCTTGGGTATGTTTTAAATACCCCAAAACTCGTTTCATTTCCATTTAATGTATTCGATTGGGATTACTTGTAAACCGATTCAGTTTGCTAATAACACATGCTATATCTCGTCGCATACAATTCATGATATACATCAAACTTCCCAATACTTTTGCATAGCCCAGTTGTGATTCACTTTCACCATCATGCTTTTGAAATGCATAACTTACATCAATTGGAGTCTTGGCAATCTTGAAATCTGAATACTTGAACTTGTCAAGTACTTTTCAATGTAGTGAGATTGTGACAATGCTGATTCCTTAGATCACATCAGCAATTCCTAAGTCTTTCATGTCGAATTTGCTAGCGAACATGCGCTTAGTAGCATTTATATCTGCCATATTTTTGCTCATTATCAACATGTCATCAACATATAAACAAACAATGACTTCATGACCCAGAGTGTTTTTAATGTAAACACATTTGTCATACTCGTTGATTTTAAACCCACTTGCCAATATTGTTTGGTCCAATTTGACATGCCATTATTTAGGTGCTTGTTTAAGTCCATAAAGCGATTTAACAAGTTTGCACACTTTCTTTTCTTTATCCGGAACCAAAAAACCCTCAGATTATTCCATGTAAATTTCTTCCTCCAATTCTCCATTTAAGAAAGTTGTTTTAACATTCATTTGATGGATTTCAAGACCATACACGGTCGCCAGTGCCACTAACACCCTAATAGATGTTATCCTCGTTACTGGCGAGTAAGTGTCAAAGTAATCAAGGCGTTTACTTTGTCTATAACCTTTGACAACAAGTCTTGCCTTATATTTGTCAATAGTGACATCATCTATCATTTTCCGTTTAAAGTTCCATTTCGAATATAAATGCTTATGTTCTGGAGAAAGATCAACCAATGCTCATGTATGGTTATCCAAAATTGATTGAATCTCACTATTGACTGCCTCTTTCCAAAATATTGAATCAGAAGATGACATAGTTGATTTGAAAGTTTGAGGCTCATTTCAAGCAAGAATGTCAACAAATCTGGTCCAAAGGAAGTAGATGTTCTTTGACGTTTGCTACATATTGGATCTTCTTCACTTGGTGTATTTTCCTTTGATTCTTCCCGTGGTCATTTAGGTCTTTCACTTAACGACTCACATTCAGTTTTATACGGATAAATGCTTTCAAAAAATTTAGCATTATCTGATTCAATTACCGTATTAACATGAATTTCGGGATTATCAGATTTATGAACCCAAAACCAACATGCTTTACTGTTTGTAGCATATACAATAAAAACACAACCTACAGTTCTTAGCCGATTTTTTACCCTTTTAGGTAAAGGAATTTGTACTTTTTCTAAGCACTCCCACACTTTGAAATATTTCAAGTAGGATTTTCTTCCTTTCCATTTTTTATATGGAATAGATTGCGTCTTGCTGTGGGGTACTCTGTTGAGTATTCGGTTAGCTATAAGGATAGCTTCCCTCCACAAACTCTATGGTAATTCAGAACTTATTAATAAAGAATTCATCATTTTCTTTAATGTCCGATTTTTCTTTTCTGCAATTCCATTAGATTGAGGTTTGTAGAGGCCAGTAGTTTGATGGATAATTCCATATTGCGAACATATTTATGCAAATGGAGATTCATATTCTCCACCCCGATCACTTCTAATCATTTTGATCTCTTTATTCAATTGATTCTCCACATCATTCTTGTATTGCTTGAATGCTTCAATTGCTTTGTCCTCACTATTAAGCAAATAAATATAACAATATCGAGTGCAATCGTCAATAAAAGTTATAAAATACTTTTTCCCACCTCGAGATAGTGTTGACTTCATATCACAAATGTCAGTATAAATTAAGTCTAAAAGATTTGAATTCCTTTCAACAGACTTATAAGGACGTTTTACACACTTAGATTCAGCACATATTTGATATTTTGATTTATTACACTCGAATTTAGGCAATACTTCTAAATTAATTACTTTTGCAAGGTTTTGTTATTGACATGTCTTACACGAATATGCCATAAATCATTTGACTCCAATAAATAAGAAGAAGCTGAAATTTTATTAATACTGTCAACAGCCATTACATTGAGTTTGAAAAGACCCTCTGTGATGTAGCCCTTTTCAACATACATTTCATTCTTGCTTACAACAACTTTATCAGATACAAATAAACATTTGAATCCATTCTTAACAAGTAAAGAAGTTGAAACTAAATTCTTCCTAATAGTAGGAACATGAAGAACTTTGTTGAGCATTAACATCTTGCCGGAAGTCATCTTCAGCAATATCTTCCCATAATCCTCAATCTTGGATGTTGTAGTATTTTCTATGGAAAACTCTTCTTCGGGACCAGCAGTAGAGTAAGTAGCGAATGCTTCTTTGATAGAACAAACATGTCGAGTGGCTCCAGAATCAATCCACCACTCCTTCGGATTTCCAACTAGGTTGCATTCCGAAAGCATTGCATACAGATCATCAATGTAATTATTCTTCTTCACTATGTTGGCATGTCCCTTCTTCTTATCCTTTTTTGGGAGACGACAATCAGGGGCTTTGTGACCAGCTTTTCCGCAATTGTAGTAGTTTCCCTTGAATTTTTTCTTGTTCTACTCCTTAGCCTGTCCAGAAGACCTATTCCTCTTCTTACTTTTTGGAATAGTCTCCTCAACGATATTAACTCCCATAATCATTGAATTTCCAAGAGACTTCTTCTCGGATATTTTGTTGTCTTCCTTAATCTTTAGACGAATCACAAGATCTTCCAACTTTATTTCTTTGTGCTTGTGCTTAAGATAGGTTTTAAAATCTCTCCACGAAAGAGGCAATTTTTCAATCATTGCAGCCACTTGAAATGCTTCATTCACTACCATAACTTCAGCAATAAAGTCGTGAAAAATAAGTTGAAGCTCTTGAACTTAGGTTTCAACGGTTTGTTGTCTATCATTTTATAATCTCGAAAATTGGCAACCACAAACTTCTTCAAGAATACATCTTCAGTCTTGTTCTTCTTCTCAAGTGCGTCCCATAATTCTTTCAAAGTTTTCATTGCACTGTAGACATTGTACATGTCATCCTCCAAAGCACTTAGGATATAGCCTTTGCAAAGAAAGTCTAATCTGTTTTCATGCCTCAACAATCATAAACTTCTCATTGTCCAGCATGTCAGCGGCATGCACTGGAGAGTCTTCACTAGTGAACTTCTGCATACCAAACGTGGTAAGCTAGAAAAACACCCTTCACTGCCATCCTTTGAAGTTGGCTCCAGAAAATTTTTCCAATTTTTCAGCCAGTGGCACAACAGTTCGGCTTGATGAGCCTATCGTCATTACCGCAACAGTCGCAGAATGATTTCCTTTATCAATTGCCATTTCTCACTGTCAACAATAGAAGAGTTCAATTAATGGCAAAAAATAGAACATCAAACAGTAATGTAATTAATAATAAACAATACATTTAATAAATAAAAAATCGAATTTTTTTATATACTATTTCACAGAAAATGATGAAGTTTTTATTTTCTTCGAATCGCTTCTGAATTTTAATACTTCGATGAAGTTTTTATATCTTCAAATTAGAATAGAAAAATTCAGAACGAGTAGAAAACCACACAGGTTTTAATCTCCAAAAACAGAATACAGATTACAATATATTAATTTCTTTAAGATTGTTAGACAATCTGTATTATTATAATAAAGAATGAAATAGTAAATTTTCTAAAATAAAAAACAAAAATAGAAAATTAGCAGCAACAGAATGTCAAAATAATGAAGCTGAATCTGAAAAAATAATTTCGGAATAAAATCGAGCCCACCGGATACACAGTGTGTCCTTAAGGAAGTTATTCCCTCAAGTACATGAGATACTGGAATATTATCCTCCCAGGATAGAACAATCTAACTCACCAGTATATTGGTACCAAGAACTCTGATGAACTTCGAACCACTCAATGGCTGGAAAATTGGGAACATGGCCGGGTCGCGTCGCGGGTCCTGGGATATTCCGGGTTAGATTTCGTTAATTAATTAATTAAATGAAAGAAATTTTGTCCAAAAAGTTTAATCAATCAATCTTTGACCAAGGCCGAAGCCAAAGCTGAAGCCGAGCGAGCGAGCGACGACGACACGAGACTTACTTTCTTTCCAACCCATTTAATACCAAGAGAAGTGCTTCAGCATATTTCTTTTCTTTCCACCACCAATGAGGGACATTTGCTCTTTCCAAAGTAAAAGGGAGCTCACTTTCCCTCCATTTCCCCTTCACCAATCTTTAATCCCAAAAATATGTGTTTACAAATTAAGTTCTTTCATTTATTTATGATTAATATATATATAAATTAACTAGATAAGTTAATATGATCCCGTACAAACACCTGATGCGTGTATCTAGAGGTGGATCTACAATTTGAACTCTATGGGTTCAACTTTTAAGTTTTAGCATTGAACCCATTATAATTTTTAAATTATGGATTCATATCTACTATTTTTTCAATTTTATTGAATTTTTATATATAAATTTTACTTCGCAACGAAAGTTATGTGTCCAATTTAGCTCGTTATTATCACACTACATACGCCCCGCGTGTATCCCATTTTGATATTAATCAAAGTATACTATCAAAGGAAGTAAATGGAATGTGTTATAAAATATAACCCAAAATAACAATATAGAACAAGCAAAAACAAACTAAGAGATATAGAGAGAAAGAGAGGAAGAGATATTCTTATTTCTTTTTCAATTGTGTGTATTTTTCTATCTACTAAAAGGCCTTTATATAGACATAAAAAGTGAAGAAAATATGTCATGGAATATGTCATTGAACATACAAAATATGTCATTGAATATGTCATTAAACAATTGAGATGAAGATCATGGAAGAAGAGTAGACATCCACCATAATGTGATATTTATCATAGCACTCCCCCTTGGATGCCCATAGATAATATGCCTCGTTAAAACCTTACTAGGAAAAAAAAACCTATGGGAAAAAATCCTAGTGAAGGAAAAAGAGTACACATGTTTAAAAATACGTGTTTTGGTTGCCTCGTTAAAAACCTTGCAAGGAAAACCAAACGGGACAAAACCTTGTAAGGGAAAAAGAGTACAACGCGTATTAACTCCCCCTAATGAGAGCATCAACTCACATCCTTGAGCATTCGCATCCCAATCTTGTACACCAGTTTCTTGAAGGTTGATGTCGGTAGAGATTTGGTGAACAAATCAGCCATATTATCACTTGAACGAATCTGTTGCACATTGATATCACCATTCTTTTGAAGATCATGTGTAAAAAACAACTTTGGTAAAATGTACTTTGTCCTATCTCCTTTTATGAATCCTCTCTTCAATTGAGCTATGCATGCTGCATTGTCTTCATACAAAATTGTTGGTAGTTTATCACACTTCAAACCACATTTGTCTCGGATAAGATGTATTATAGACCTCAACCAAATATATTCTCGAATTGCTTCATGAATAGCAATTATCTCAGCATGATTAGAAGAAGTAGCCACAATTAATTGCTTAGGTGATCGCCAAGATATGGCAGTGCCGCCACATATAAACATATAACCTGTTTGAGATTGAGCCTTATGCGGGTCAAATAAATATCGGGCATCGGCATAACCAACAAGATCGGGATTGCAATCATTGCCATAAAATAAGCCCATATCGATAGTCCATTTTAGATATTGCAATATATGTTTGATCCCATTCTAGTGTCTCCTTGTAGGAGTAGAGCTATATCTTGCTAAAACATTAACCGAAAAAGTTATGTCAGGCCTTGTAGGGTTAGTAAGATACATTAGTGCACCAATTGAACTAAGATATGGTACTTCAGGACCAAGAAGCTCTTCATTATTTTCTTGAGGTCGAAACGGGTCCTTATTCACATCAAGTGATCGAACAATCATCGGAATACTTAATGGATGTGATCCATCCATGTAAAAATGTTTCAATACCTTTTTTATGTAGGCAGATTGATGAACAAAAATCCCATTTGTCAAATGTTCAATTTTCAAACCGAGACATAATTTTGTCTTTCCGAGATCTTTCATCTCGAATTCCTTCTTTAAATAATCAATTGCCTTTTAGAGTTCTGTAGGAGTTCCAATAAGGTTTATATCATTGACATATACGGTAAGTACAACAAATTCCGATGTTGTTTTCTTTATAAAAACACATGGACAAATGACATTATTTATATAATCTTCTTTTAATAAATACTCACTAAGGCGGTTATACCACATTCTTCCTGATTGCTTTAGACCATACAAAGATCTTTGCAATTTAATTGAAAATAGTTCCCGGGACTTTGAATTCTGTGCGTTAGGCATTTTAAATCCCTCGGAAATTTTCATGTATATCTCATTATCAAGTGAGCCGTAAAGGTAGATTGTAACTACATCCATTAAATGCATGTCAAGCTTTTCATGGATAGTAAAAATAATGAGATAACGGAATGTTATAGCATCCATAATAGGAGAATATGTCTCTTCATAATTGACACCAGGCCTTTGTGAAAATCCTTGTGCAACAAGGCGTGCCTTATATTTTTGTACCTCATTTTTCTCATTCCTTTTGCGTACAAAGACCCATTTATAGCCAATAGGCTTAACACCATTAGGTGTTTGGACTACAGGCCCAAAAACTTCACGTTTTGCAAGTGAACTTAACTCTAATTGGATTGCTTCTTGCCATTTTGGCCAATCAAGTCTTTGTCGACATTCTCCAACAGATTGACGTTCAAGATCCTCACTTTCTTGAATAATGCTAGATGCAACATTATATGCAAAAACATAATCCACCACTATATCCACTCGATTCAAATTTATCTCAATATCGATTGGATTTATTGGTAGTTCCTTATTTTCTTGAGTCTCAGGCTCAGTGATTTCCTCATGAATCTCAGGATTGGTTAAATCGTGAATTTCTTTATGAGACTCTTTCGTAGTGTCATCTTGATCATTTATTTTTCTTTTTCTAGGATTTCGATCCTTAGAACCTAATGGTCTGCCATATTTTAGGCGTGCTTTTGACTCATTAGCTATGACACTAGAAGATTGTCCAATAGGGACATCAATACGGATTGGAACATTCTCTACAGGGATATATGATTTTGTTAACCTTTTCAGATCCGTAAATGCATCTAGCATTTGATTTGCTATTTTCTGCAAATGGATAATCTTTTGCATCTCTGTGTCACAAATAGAGGCACGTGGATTAAGATGAGACAATGGTGTATTTTTCCACAAAATTTCACGTTTGGTTTCACTAATTTCTTCCCCTAATTTTGGTAAAAATGCCTTATCGAATCGACAATCTGCAAATCGAGCACTAAACAAATCTCCTGTTAATGTTTCAAGGTAGCGAATAGTGGAGGGCGATTCAAACCCAACATATATTCTTAACCTTTTTTGGGACCCATCTTGGTGCGATATGGGGGTGCTACATGCACATATACAGCACATCCAAAAATTCTTAGATAAGATATATTAGGTTCATGACCCAAAACTAATTGCAACGGAGAATATTTGTGATAATTTGTCGGTCTGAGAAGAACTAGCATTGCTGCATGCAAAATGGCGTGACCCCAAACAGAAGTGGGCAACTTCGTTTTCATGAGTAACGGTCTTGCTATCAATTGCAGACGTTTAATTAAAGACTCTGCAAGACCATTTTGAGGGTGAACATGAGCTACATGATGTTCCACTTTTATCCCAATTGATAAGCAATAATCATTAAATGCTTGGGATGAAAACTCAGCAGCATTATCAAGTCTAATAGACTTAATTCGATTATCGGGAAATTGTGCCCGTAATCGGATTATTTGTGCCAATAATTTTGCAAACGTGAGGTTGCGAGATGACAATAGGCATACATGAGACCATCTAGAAGATGCATATATTAAGACCATAAAATATCTAAATGACCCACTATGTGGGTGAATAGGTCCACAAATGTCCCCTTGTATACGTTCCAAAAACGCTGGGGACTCAAACCCAACCTTTGTTGGTGATGGTCTAATAATTAACTTGCCTTGATAACAAGAAGTGCAGGAAAATTCATTATTTAAGAGAATTTTCAAATTCTTTAATGGATGCCCATTTAAGTTTTCTATGATTCGTCTCATCATAATTGATCCAGGATGGCCCAATCGATCATGTCAAAGTACAAAATTATTGGAATTAATAACCTTCTAGTTTACGATAGAATGTGCCTCAATTGCACTAATTTTTGTCCAATACAGGCCACAAGATAAAGATGAGAACTTCTCAATAACTCTTTTATTGCCAGAGACATTATTGGTAATGATGAGATATTCCATATTATTCTCATCTATTGTCTCAATATGAAATCCATTTCTAAGGATATCTTTAAAACTCAACAAGTTCCTCTTGGACTTGGAGGAGAACGTTGCATTCTCTATGATAATTATTGTTCCCTTAAGCAGAGTTAAAGTAGCTCTTCCAGAGCCTTCAATTAGATTACTACTACCAGAAATTGTAGTAATATCTGCCTTACACATAATTAAATGAGAGAAATATTTTTTCTCTTTGAATATTGTATGTGTCGTGCATGAATCAATTAAGTAAATATTTTTACAATTGAACTTTGATCCAAGTTTGCTTTGAAAGATATCCATATTTGCTTAATTTTCTCAAAGAACTTCTTGAGATGGTAGAGCCTCGTGCTGATAACGTGTTATAAAATATAACCCAAAATAACAATATAGAACAAGCAAAAACAAACTAAGAGATATAGAGAGAAAGAGATGAAGAGAGATTCTTATTTCTTCTTCAATTGTGTGTATTTTCCTATTTATTACAAAGTCTGGCATAAAAAGTGAAGAAAATATATCATGAATATGTCATTGAACATACAAAATATGTCATTAAGCATTTGAGATGAAGATCATGGAAGAGAAGTAAACATCCACCATAATGTGTATCATAACAGAATGATAATAATTCCTCCTTTAATCAAAGATATCATATCGATTCTGCTTGATATTTTATTATTTTGCTGTGTAAGAAGTAGATAAAATAAACTACAAATGTTAAAATGTAAAGAACGTGCAGTGAAAAAAAGTGAGCATTTTTACTTTTAGCCTCCTCGAGAAATTATTTACATTTGATAGCCGAAAAAGTGTATAAAATTTATATAATTTTTGTATATAACAAACAATATATATATATATATATATACAAAATTATACAAAAAATATATTTTTTGGCTATTATTTTGAAAGAATACAATGTCATTTTCCTAAATAAAAAAATAGAAAGAACCAAATCGGTTGATGAAACAGTAGTATCCTTCTCCTTCACTTATTCTCTTGAGTGCCTGCTGAAGGCCAGCAATGACTTTAGGTTCCCATTTTTTTAAGGCTTCAATTTTGTATTAATAGCGGGTACTATCTTTAGTTTTTTTCATAAAAATATTAATTAGTTTGAGCTAAAAAAGTACAAGATCCATATAAAAATAAAATAGAACTATTTAATCATGTGATTGACATTATTGATGGTGATTGTTGGGTAATTCACATTTTAACATTAATATTCCTTTTTCCTCTTCTTTTGCCCTCCATCTTTTCTCCTTTTCTTGCTAAGCTATCTATTCTCTCAAAAATAAAAGATGAATAGCATTGAATAAATTAAATTGCGTACTCTTTTTATTCTTTTTTATTGTTAAGTCTAATTTTCTATATTCATTAGAATTTGAAATTTGTGACCTTTTTTTTAAAAATTTTTACTCCATAGGCAACTATTTTTTTTAAAAAAATTATTTATTAAAATTAAATATTTCAACTAAATATATGAATCAGGTTACTTAAAACTTAAAAAAAATGAAGAAAAAAGAACAGAAAACTGTAATAATATCTCATAAATAAGCTCTTGATAAATTTTTAATAATACAATAGTAACAAATCTAAATCGAAACCCCATGCATATTTTTTCTGTCGAGTTTGTCGCACGAGGCTTGTCTAGTGTAGTTTATTTCTATAGTATGATTTGCCAGCTATAGCACTGGATCATAGTATACCCAGAACGCATAAGAATAACGACTGGGGTTTCTCTAGTTTACAAAAAAAAAAAAAAGGAAACTCAAAAAATAAAAACTGTCATCCACTCCTCCTCACGAGTAATTAAAGAAACGTAACACATATATGGATTTAAAGACAGCCAACAAAATGTTGTGGGGTGCCACTCTTAATACTCCAGTCTTGAAATACAATTAATGACATTCTCTTGATTGTTTTTTTTTTTTAAATTTATCTTTTGATGAATTTCATGCAAAATCATGTAATCCTATTGATTATGTCTTATAGCTATGTCCCAAATCCCAATGATTGTGTTGTGCGACATTTACTGCTTTTCTCTACCTTGATAACAGTAAATAAAGCTCTAAGGTCGGGCTAAACAAGAAAACATCAATATTCTAATGTTAACTTATTTAACTACTATCACTTTATTCTTTGATTTCAAAGTTTACTTAAGAATCCTAGACTTTCAATATCTATCCTTCATTTCTTAATTGCAAAATAATGTCAACGGAATCTTGAAATATTAATTAGTATATATAATATATTTAAGATTGTTTTGGCTATCATATCACTAAAGAGATTTCTATTAAAGAAGATTTGACTTTTAATTTTGCTTGACTGGTAGTTTGTGATTTCATTTATGCCAAACAACTATATTGTGGTTTGGAATGAAACAAAGTAAAAAAAATTTGCCTATCGATCGATATAGTCCCCATTTTGGGAACGTTATGTACCAAAGTAATTTAAGAATCTGCAGGTTTACGGGTGAACATTTTACCAAATTAGTATAATTTCTTTTGAAGTATATACTCGAGGGTGGTTGTAGGATAATCTTTTCTTTTTTTTAAAGCGTACTCCTTATTCATTAATTAAAACAGAAGATCATAAAGATCCAGAATAGAATCGTACGTGAGATTTTCACCTCATGCAACTACTTCTTATAACGGTTAAAATAGCGCAGGCTAGCCAGTTTTTGGACTGGTCATTCAAACATAGTCAGTGTTTGCCAAGTCATTGAAAAATAGTCACTATTTTGCTGCAACAGAGACCGGTCCAGTATAATATACTGAAGTTCGATGCACCTGTGTATGAACTTCCAGCATATTATGCTGAACCGATATATTATACTGGAACTCCAGTATATTATGCTGGAGTATTTTTTCGAATTTTGAACAGTGTTTTCGTTCAGATTTATTTTTACATGAAAAGTGGCTAAATTTCGATTACTTTTGAAACTGTGGCTATTTTTGAATGACCACTTGTAAATTTGGCTATTTTTGAATTTCTCCCCTTATAACGTCACGACCCAAGCTCATGATACGTATTGTCCGCTTTGGGCCTAGGCCCACACGCATTTGTCTTTTTGGGCTACACCATTTCAAGTTAAAGCGCACGTAGCATGTGAACTTGTGTCGTGCATTATATAGCTCTTCACTTTTTTCTCCCATTTCGATATGGAATTCGTCTAAGATGACATGTACACCCCTTCTTCAAAAATTTGACATCCTAGAAGCCTTCATGTCCTACTTGACTGGCCCGCCCTCATTAGCCTGCCTTCCGTCATGGACGTACACATAAATTCAAAATTTTGAATCCGCCTCTAATATCATGTAACTAAAGAAATTGAAAAAGAAGGAATTGACCAAAATTTTAAACTTTTTCCCATTTTAGTTTCACTGTCACTTGCTACTATATGGGTATACTTGCTACAACTTCCACTAGTTATTTACTGTACTGTTATGAATTAAATAATTCAACATCAAAAAGGCATAGAGAGTAATGAGTAGCTATATTATTACATGTGGTATGGGCTGTACTTTGCTGTAATCATTCATCTTCATTTTCATTATGTCTATTGCACATGGTATAGTTAGGGGCTACTGAGAATAAATCATCGTAATTTCGTAACCTATTTTGGAAAAAAATCAAGTAGTGCACAATTACCATTTGCAATATCAAAAATATTATTCACATGGCGATGCCACAAATCAATTTTAATGTATGATTTTATCTAACTTTGATTTGTTTAATTAGTGTAAAGTAAGTAATCGTGGACTTATTAGTAAGCATGTCAAGCATACTAAACATATTAAGAAAATGGAAAAATGGTTACTCATGTTTGAGTAGGTCTAAAATAGCCCCTTGAATTTGCCAAGGGTAAGCATTTTCTGTCTCCTTCAAATATTTAACAAATTCTGGCTGTTAAATTTAACAAGTATTGTTCAATAAATTAAATAATTTATCTGGAACACCATGAAAGTCCCGTCAATTCCAAAACTTGCAATATCAGAAAATACTTATATTTGACAAACTTAAAGGATCAAAACTGCTCATAAATATATTTAAGGAACTGTTTTAAAACTATCCGCAAATGTAAGGGGCCATTTTTGTCATTTTATTTAAAGCAGTACCACAAGGAACATTTCAGTTCGATAGTATAATACCATTCTCTCCTTCCCACATGGTAGAAGAAGAGATAAACAAGAATTAATTGTAACTCCCATTGGACCTTTTTGTTTTAGGAATCTTTACATAACTTTACGGTCGGATTCATTGTTTACTTTTTTTAGCCGATATATATAAATTATATACGTTTATACATACTATACCTATAATATATATTCGTGGATTATTTTTAATTTAAGCGGCGTGCACAGTTAGCGGCTATTTAGTTTAATTTTATTTAACCACTTTAAATGACCAGTTTGTGACTCAATATATCAAAATTATGATCCTCTCGACAATTGCAACTGATCTTTCAAATAATTGCAAATTTGTCGTATTGCTGTGGACCAAGAAAAATACAGACTTAAGTGATCTAATGTAATGGCAAAGGCTGCTTTTCTTGGCATGATATTTTAGAACTGAAAAAAACAAAACCAAACAGGCCTTTCCTTTTTAGGATAAATTTTGATGTTATTTTAAAAGACATGAAAGATGTAACACACAGAAGAACCCATATCAAATCTCTTTACTATACTTCTTAGTCATGGGATAAGAATTTTAAAAAAAAAATATAATTGTATGGATGTAATATGTACAAGTCATGAAATCAGATCTCCAATCATTTTTTACATGGTTTCAGGTCAGTAGATATATATTTATTGTTTAACTGACTCAGAATTTCTATCCCAGATTAAACTCTGACCAAACTCAGAAATCAAGAACTGTATTCGGCAATCGCACACACGGAATTTTGCTTAAACAAAATATTGGACTATTATTATTTTATTACAATTTGCCGTCTTATAAGTGACTTATAGGTCAGGAATTCGAGCCACAGAAGCAGCCACTAATAATTACATTAAGGTAGATTGTCTACATAATAAACTTCAGGGTGTGGCACTTTCTCGAATTCTGCATGAACACGGGATACCTTGTGCACCGGGTTGCCCTTTGTCGTCTCGTAAGTGAGTTAGGCTATGAGGCCGTGGGTTTTAAAGTTTTTACTCCTGTCCCTTGATATTTACTTTGTATTACTCCATTTTGAGTAATTTCTTACTCCATTTTTTAGTGTTGTCTTATATATATATACGTATTATTTTCTTACATAATAATAATAATTAATTTTTCTTAAAATCATAAAATTAAGCCGAGGACATGATAGTTAATGTTGTGCATTGACAATACACATTATGTTGTCAATACGAACAAATAATGAACACCACGTTGAGTATATGCTTGACAATACACATTGTGTTGTTTCGTTCATATCAATAAATACAAAATTATCCTCTCCCCCTTTTTGTCTACATCCTATTTTAAAAAAGGAAAATCAAATTTATCAATCCCAAAGCCGTGTCAGTCACTCAGTTTCAACTTGCAGTTGTCAACTTAGGTTAAAAAGTGCAAATAATAAACACGATTAAAATAATTATACTAAGCACAAAAAGCTCACCAATAACTGTCACAAACTTCCTTTTAACAAAAGCAATTACCCAACCACATCTAACTTTCTCCAACCCCCTCCTCCATCACCGCCGCCCATCGAGATATAAAAATCAAACTTTCTGAACTTGTCGTAAAATTCATAACTTGTTTTAGTCATTACTTTGTAATAAAATATTTATATATATTTAGAGTATTTTCTAATATAAATATAGTGTTTAAATAAAGTTATTAAATTTGTCCGAATCCGGAATTAAACCCCTGCTCTTGGTTCTTGCTGCAGCAGTGTTAATAAACATTCCTGTTTAATCAGAAAATAAGAAATTCGGTCAAAGCTTAATTTTAGAAGAACTCAGATTACTGATAATCAAATATAAGACAAATAAGAAGAATTGACTTAAATGATAGATGAGTAAGTAAAAAAAAACAAAGTAAATCAGTGTATTCCAATAATATTCTCTGTCCTTACAAATGTTTATTTCTCTCCTTTTATAGCTATTTCTAAGTAATACGTTTCTTTCCTCTCATAACAGAGCCATTATGAGCAATTAATGACATTAATGTAACGTTATAATTGACAATCGTTACTGTTTCATGAAAATTCTATAAAGTTTTCCATCATTGATGCTCATTAATTACGGATAATATGTATCTGTACTTTTTGCTATCTAGGTTCATTACTCCGATGTCTCTTCAAATTACCAAGAGGTCCGAGTAACCGCTCCTTCCTATTTTCTTGAATTTTTGCCTGTATCTATTAAGGCTCGTGTCTCTTCGAATACTCTTTGCCAACTGTCACTCTTTCATTGATCCACGTGTCTTGACATGTCAGCACATAATTAATTCCATATGTTAACTTGATTTTTCCCAATACAGATAGTCCCCCCACTTGCCATTTATTCATCAATTGAATATTTGGGAAGTGGATCTCATTAAAGCGGAAATTTTTGCCGCCATTCTACGTATCATTATACCTTCTCCAGAACTAACGCTTCGCATGTGACTTCCATTTAATGCATGTGACACGTGATGACGTTTGATTGGTTCTGCAACTCTTTAGTGCCTTTTAAGGCTTTTTTACGGCTTACATCAATCACGAAGTGACAGTTTCTATCATGACGTTCTCATTATTATCTTTTTGTTTGACGGTTGCTTCTGAGTATAAATATAACCTTTGTCTTTTTCTTTCTCATAAAAATTTTCCATCTTTGAATATTCAATTTTTCTTTTCTTCCTCGTACAGCTATGTCTTCTTCGAACCCTAACCCCCCAAAAGTTCTTATTGTTGATGAACTTCCTCTTGCTCCTACTAGAAGCAGAAGAGGGGAAGATTACGCAGTTTAGGATCAACATCTACTCGAGGTGCTTCTTTGCCTCTTCCTAGTTCTACTCCTCTTTCTTCTTCTAGAACTATGGGTTCTCTTCCACATAGATCTTCTGCCAGAAGTAAGGACTCTAATGAACCAGTTCGTGAACCCATAGTAGACAAAATTATCCCCTCTGAACTTTCTTTTTAAACTGATAGAGAGTCGATTAGGAATCAAGTTTTTTCTATGTCCTCTCTTGATCGTGTTAATGTTTACCCGTCTCAGATTACTAAAGGTTTGATATCTGTTGTCCGTAGAGATCGCCATTGGAAATTTAACTTTCCAATTATAATTCCTAATGCAAATCAAAGGATCACGTCCTTCAAGGTTGGCTTTTATTTCGTGTATACGCATCCCTTTACACTGAATTTTAGACCCCCCATTGATCCTGTTATCATCGAGTTATGTCGATTTTTCAATTTTTGTTTAGGATAAATTGGCCACATTGTGTGGAGGGTTGTTGCTTGTCTAAGGTACTTGGCTAACTTGGCTCAATTTCCTTTTAACTTTTTTCATCTGACCTACCTCTACTCCCCTAAATTGTTCCGACATGGGATCTTTACTTTGGTAGCGAGGAGTAAGAAGGTTTTAGTCAGTCTTGAGGATGACAAGGACCATGGCTAGTACGCCAGATTTGCTGCTGCTCCTATTGTAGGGTTAGTAGGTGAAGAAAATATACCATTCCCTGAAAAGTGAAATTTTGCACGTAAGTGTAATTTTACAACTTTCTCTCTTCTCTTTTTCCCTTTTTTTTAGAAAAGGGTTTGTTCTTCCCGTGACTGTTTCACTTTTCTTTTTTCAGCAACCATGGGAACTGTAAGAAATTCCCAATTTTCGTGGTTGGGTAGAGAAATTATTGACCATTGCTCCGATGGAGATTAGATCTTAAAAATACCTTTCAAACAGGTTTGGTTGGAAGGTTAAGACTCATAGTAAAAACTTTACTTTTTTTCTTTCTATTTTTCTTCACTCTTCCTTTAGAATGTATTTGACCCTTTTTTTATCAGGGTATTCTATTCGTGGTGTTAGTGCTGAATCGATTGCAGCTTCTAGACTTTCTTTGGCAAGAGCTCAAGAGATAATCTTGGGTTCTTCATCGAAAAGGAAAACTGACAAACCCCAGGATTCTGAGGAGGAAGAGGAACGGGATGTAAGTTCTTTGGTTAGAAGGACACGGGCCAGAAGACGCGTCATTTCGGATGACGAAGCTACTCCTCCCCATTCTGTTCCTGTGATCGAGCCTGTTGAAGCCACCTTGGTGAGTTCTGACGAAGATACTCCTATGGCAGCTCGTGACTCAGTTGAACAACTTTTTTCACGTGGGTTTAATAGTGAAGGTTTTAATTTGGTGTATGATGAAGTACCTCTTGCCTCTTTCCCCGTGTCTATCCCAATGGAATGCTCTTTGCTTGTTTTTACTTCTGCTGTTTCTCCCCGCCTCAAGTTATTATGACTTCCTCTACAGTCCTCACTGTGAGCACGTGATTTTTGCCTTACGAAAAACTACTCCAAAATAAATCAAAAATAAAATAAATTTCTTTTACTGTGTAATTTCTGAATTTGCGTGGTGTTAAATATTTGTTTATGTCCGTAAATGTTTACTTTGTCATGATAAGATGAAAAATAAAATAAAATACATGTTGCATGCATATAGGATATAACTATGCATTTTAAAAGATAATTGAAATAAAAAAAAACATATGCGTTGGTTCTATTTTAAATATCCCACTGTGTGTTTAATGTTTTTGACTATGTGTTAAATAATTGTTATAAAGTAATTAATATTTTTGTGTAAGGTTAAAAATTGTTTTATAATTTTTATTATGATTTTTTATAATTTAAATAAAATTAGAAAATATATATAAATTGTGAAAGGAAATTGGACCTGGATTAAAATCCAGGCCCAAGTGAATTAATTCCCCCCAGCCCAATCCAAAATAGCCTGTCCGGTCCAATTCAATGCAGCTACGCCAAACGACGTCGTTTGGTGATCATTCATCAAGGGCCGTTGGATTAAGTCCATCCAACGGCCAAGATTTCATCACCCTAACCCGTGATCATTACCCGATCCACTGCCCCGGTTCAACCCGTCCCCCAACTTAAACCAAACGATGTCGTTTGGTTAAGTGGATTGATCCTAGCCATCCATTCTACTTTATCCAACGGACGATACCAATCCACCCCACCCCTATATAAATCCCAAGCCTTACCCCGGCCCCTAACTGAACCCCCCCTCCTACACTGTTCATCATCGTCCCCCCAAACCCCCACTCCTAACCCTAGCCGCCCTAGGATTCCACCGCCTGAAACCCGGCGGCATCAACGCCGCCAGTCACCATCTTGACACCCCAGAACCCTCTGAACGTCCCCTACACGAATATGACCTTAGATTCCTTCGAATCAGGCCCCAACCCTTCGAATCTTAAATCGAAGGTTGGCCTGAAAACCTGATCTAAACCAATCAGCACCTAGTTAACACCATAGCTTCCCCTAGTCATCCTGAGTATGGATCTGTTGTTTGTTTGGCTCGAATCAGTTCCGAGCTTCTCGAATCTTCTTTTGAAGATTCGGACCAAACAAGAACAAGCTCAGATTTGTTTTAAGCTGACACCAAATGACCCCTAGGCTACCCTCACCCTTGTGTCATGTTTGGTTCTTCTCGAATCTGACCAGAAATGGTTAAATCCCAAATCGAATTTTTAAGAACCCTAAAAATACCAAACTTTCGGATTCTGTTCAGATTAAGTAAAGATTGAGGTTCAATCGACCTTAGTCGAAGTATTTTCAGTGGAAAATACTTCGACTAAGGTCTGTTTGATTTCAAACAAAAATCCAAATCCAAGCTGAGTTCGAGTCGGATTAAAATTGAAGATTCAAAGGTATTTTTTCTATTATTTTGTGTATTCTACGTGTGTTGTTGTTTGTCTTAATAGCTTGTTAATTTTTCACGATTTTATTTGATTAATTCTGTCACTTTTGTCTCATGCCCGTCTATATGGTCAAATATGAAACTGTTTCAATTGGTTATGATTGTTCATAATGTAAGTAATCGACTCGATTAAGTTCGTCGATTAGTTATATTATGAATTCTCACTTATGATAATGCTAATAAAAAACAGTCTGCTTCTATTGTTTTAGACTAATTATTGACAGATGTTGTAAATAGTCAACTGATTAATACTCGTCAATTAAATCATGTTTGTTTGTGAATCAGTGAATTCAAATGTATGCTGTATATGTTGTTTTCTGAACAGGGCATTGTCAGTATATTGACAATGCTCCTGTGTATGTTTGATCTTAGTTCAATTATAAGTTCAGTTTGCATTATTATGCTGAACCCAGTGTAATATTGTCAAGTTTGAGTTCAAGTTTACAAATGATGATTAGATGTAATTGTGATAGAATGTTTACATTCTTAGGATTCAGTCCAGAACCTAAGAGAATTGGTATTAGCTGTGTTAAATCAGGTTGATAATTAAGTTTGAACAGATTTTTAAATCTGTTTTGTAAATTCTGTTATGATTTTTACATTTAAGGCAGTAATAATAGTGATCACAGTAGGTATTTCTGGGTTAGAAACAGTAGGGTAATGTGATAATAGTAGTGGGCTGAAAGTGGAATGTAATGGCTATAATTTAAGTAATAAAGGGGAACAAGGGATAATGGGGCTGCTGAAAATCATGTTAGGATCACATAAAGTATTAAAAAGTAGTTTTAATGGAAACTTTTTAATTTTTAAAGGGAAAAAGGGTCCAGCCACCATGAAAAAGGTGCAACCAGCCCTGTATAAATACAGGGGCTGGACAGACCTTAAGGCAGACGGGAAGAGATTTTGGAAGGGAGAAAAAATCAGTTTCCAGAGAGAGAGAAATCAACTTTTCATAATAGAGGGCAGTCAGTTTTTTTTTTGACTTTAAAGGAGTTTTAAGAGAAAAAGAGAGTATGAAATTGGGGAAGCAAACAGATTTTTAGGATCAGTTTTCAGACAGAGAGATAGAGCTTAAGGCAGATTTTAGGAAACCGAAAGAAAACTGAAATCTGATATTATTTCTTTTCAGTAAGTCTGTTCGGATTTGTTCAATAACATTGTTCAGTTAAAAATTCTGAAAATTCTTAAAGAGTGCTGTCACTGTGCATCTGGGTTCTTTGGGTCTTATTATTGTTTAAATCTGTGGGAATACTGGTATTTTGCTGATTTAGTTACTGCTGCAACTGCTGAAACTTACTTCTTCTACCTCCATTTCCAGGTACATATCCTTTTAAATTCTATGTTGGAAAGAGATTCAGTATGACGGATAAAATGAAGATTGAATTGTAATACTATCTTTATTCATATGAGTTCTTTAATTAAAAACTCAGTTTTATTTTCTGGATCAAATAAGTAGTATATGTTGATAGAATGACTGTAAATTAAATATCTTTTATTGAAGACTGCATAAGTGTTGTAACAAGGTTAATTTTTCTAAATTTTCATTAAAGTATGGTTGTGATTAAGATTGTCAAGATAGGAAACAATGGCATAAAGTGGGCCATTATTTAAATTTTATGGTGTTGTTAGTTAAGTAAAGAGTAATGTAGAAATATCAAGAAAACTACACTACTAATTCTTATTGTTAAATAAGGTTTAGATGGTCTTGATGGTATATGTTTATAAAGATAATAGATGTGTGTATAAGCGTTGGTGAAAGGTGATATGATATAGCTTGTTACGATATTAAAACATTATGAATGTTTACGAAATACAGTTAGGTTGTATGTAAGGTAATTTTATTGAAGTAACTTGTATAATAACTCCTTTCCTATAAACTCGATGCCTATTTGCCTTCATAAAACAAAGTGACCAAATAATTAGGCCTATTAGATTAAAAGCGAGTATATGAGAATGAAAAGAGATGTACAAGCATAAATTGCCACACTTTACATCAATGATAATTAGAAATAGAATTTGCATTAAGTAAATAATAAAAATTCTCGGAAAATATTTCCTTCCTTTATGAATCATTTATTTTCAGTTTCATATGCAATTTATTCTTTGGCATATATATATATGACATATTTGTTTAAAAAAATCATATTTTTATTCTGTTCTTTGAATTTGAATAGTTGGAATGAATATAATTTATATTCGGAAATCATAATCGACGAACAACCGTTAATAGATTGCGAACTCTTTTCAAAGAATTTATAGGCCTCTAAATAGGAGTTTCTCATGATTTTCACATAAAAGAAATACATGAATATAATAAACAATTTGTGGAAAATCCCTAAACCATTACAAATATTTTGCGCAATTAGGGATACGTTCGCGTACCCTGATTATATTTTTAAAAAATAAAAATTCGGATTATGCGTACGCGCAATTTCGAACGAATATTTAATAAAAGGATTTTTCCAAAGGCGTTAAATCAATTTCATAAAAACCCGAGATGTACGGTTCACTATTCAAGAAAAACAGATATTCTTGATTCGACACAATTTTGAAAAAGGATTGCTTAATAAATATATTATCAAAAGTTATTGTGTACACGTACGCGTGACACAAGTCCGCAATTTTTAAAACACGAATATATGTACGCGTAATTCGATTCAAAGAAGGGTCCTCAAACACAATAAGTATAAGCGGTAGCAAACAATCATGTAACATCAATATATTTAATAAAAATCAAGATAATTAAGCCAATAATAAAAACAGTTAAGCGACCGTGCTAGAACCACGGAATTCGGAAATGCCTAACACCTTCTTCCGGATTAACAGAATTCCTTACTCAGGATTTCTGGTTCGCAGAATAATAAACAGAGTCATATTCTCCTCGATTCAGGGATTGAAATTGGTGACTTGGGACGCCTTAAAATTCCCAGGTGGCGACTCTGAAATAACTAAATAAATCCCGTTTCGACTGTCCTTTAATTGGAGAAAACTCCCCAAGCGCCCCGCGGGCGCGGCAAAAAGGAGGTGCGACACTCACTACTAACGTTTCTCGAACTGAAGTTGGTTCTTCAATTGGAAGTAGAGTGATGAAGCAAATTACCATTGAGGTTCCTGCCGATGGTAATATTCTAAAGAAGTCTGGCCAAGATGACGTATGGTTGAAACCCATGATTGGTTCCGTTGAAAAGTCCAAGCTAGAAAGTCATAGTTCTTTGACTTGGATGAATGACATAGTGCAATCATCACTGAAGGTGTTGATGTTTTTTTCATGTTCTATTCCATTTTCTTTCTACTGAAATTCTTACCCCTTTGCTTATATATAGATCAATCACATCGATAAAGAGATGATGAAAAGGGTTTCCCATATAGAGCAATTGATGCATGATTACCAGATTGAGGCAGATAATTGGAAAGAACAGTATGAAAGTCTCCAGCTTGAGATGGAAGTTTTAGAAGAAAATAAATGTACCTTAGAGCAGCAGTTGAAGGTCATGGCATTGGAGTTAGCAGTTGAAAAGGCTTCTTCCAACCAAGCAGGCAAGGATAAAAATCTCCTCGAGTCATCTTTTGCTGAACAACTCTCCAAAGCCTCCGAGGAGATCAGAGGTTTGAAGGCCTTGTTGAATGAGAAAGAGGTTTATGCAGGTGAGCTTGTTCAAACACTCACCCAGACCCAAGAAGATCTCCGTGTGTCTTCTGATAAGGTCAAGTTTTTGGAGAGTTCCCTTGCCCCTTTACAATCTTCTTACGATGCTGCTTTGAATGAGAGGGAGGAACTCAAGAGTGAAATTGATCATTGGAAAGAGACTACGAGGCTATTGAGGACAAAGCTGTTGTCGAAGTAAGTTGGGCCATATACGCGCCATGATACCCTTATGGAGGTTAGCCAAGAAGGTTTTAACTTGGATGCTGAGTTAGTAAAGATTAAAGAGACCATTGAAAAACTCAGCAAGGCCAAAGTTTTTCTTCTCCCATGGCTGATACTCCCGAGAATGTTGAAGCTGATCCTGGTGCGGTGGATGTCCCAGCTCCTTCAGACCAAATCGAGCCTTTTGTTGCTAATGATGTCGTCTTGAACTCTTCTTCTGAACCTATTCCATAGTGAAAATTTATTTGTGAAGTTTGACTTCCTTTTTTTTCTTTTTTTTGGTGGAATGTGTAGTGGTATTACCCCTGGTCTCACTTAGGGGTTACGTTTTTTGTAACAGTATGTCTCCAGTTCTTTTCGAGGCTTTTAGAATGACAATCAGTTTATGACTAAGTTCATACTTAGTTTTAACTTAATATTATAAAGTTTTCGTTTTAACTTAATTCTCTCGAGTTTCTGCTATACTCTTTTAGTAATTTGCCTTGCTTTTTTATAAGTCCAAGGTCTTGCTTTTTAATACATGGGTTTTTGCTTTACCCTTTTGACTTTTTGCACTTTTAGAAATGCTTAATTAACTTCATGGATTTTTTGAATCAAACATGAATTATAAAATAGGGCCCTTTTATATACGACATTTAATGAAGAAGACGTCTCAACTTCATAATGGTGTAAACATATGAAAGGAGAAATAGGAACACACATGTTTCTTGGAATAACTTTGATAAAGTTTTCATTTGAACTTTGTCAAGTTTAAATAACATCTTACATGTATTTAAATATCTTCTATTACGCTTCCATAACTAATTTCTTTACAACAGATTTGCAAAAAAGAAAATCTAAGGGTTTCTTGATGACCCATGGCTAAATACTGCCTTTAACCTAAACATTCGTGATTTTGAAATTCGTATCCACGAGTGTATTCTTCATAGGTTTTTGGTTCCGGCTTGCATTTTTGGCTCGTGACTTTGCTCTGAACTTGATATTTATTGAGTAGACTTTAGGCTTGACTTGAAATTTAATTGTTTTAGCCTTCTTTTCCTTCCTTATACATATGATATATGTATATTATATAGTCCCCCAAGTGTTTGAGCTTTGAAGTATGAAATCTCGAGTACTTGATTATTCCTTCTATGCGGTCCTTTTCCTGAAAAGGAAAAATATACGGGACTCGGAGGTACGATTTTAGATGAAGACTGCTTAATCCATTTAAATTTCCATCAGAATAGTTGTAACCCTAGACTAGGAATTATGTTCTTTCCACATGTCTTTCAGGTCGTGATTCATCATTTATTGCGGGCTAGCTTTTTGCCTATCATCTAAAATCGTTAGTAAATTTAATTATTCAAAAATAAAAATCGTGAGTTGGGATACCTGACCGTTGGTATTTCTTTTCCTTAGAAGTAGTATCTCTTCAGATGAACATCATTCCAATTTGAAGGTAGAATCTTGGCATCTAATGTTTCAAGCTCGTATGCTCCTTTTCCTGCGATACCATGAATCTTATAAGGCCCTTCCCAATTTGGACTCAACTTTCCTGCGTTGGTTGTCCTCGTGGATTGGAAAACTTTCTTGAGTACATAGTCCCCAATCTTGAAGTATTTTCCAATTATAATATCATTCAATAATTTATTTTTACGCTGCCATCTTTATTAATGCAGTTTCCCTCCTTTCTTCAAGTAAATCCAAGTTTACCCGCATCTCCTCTGTTCGATTCATAAGTAGCTTGAGTATATCTCGTACTTGGTTCCCCTATCTCGACTGGAATTAAGGCTTCAGCCCCGTATACAAGTGAAAACGGTGTTTCTCTCGTACTTATTTTTGTTGTTGTTTGGTAAGCCCACAAGACTCCAGGTAGTACCTCAGGCCAACTACCTTTAGATTCTTCCAGTCTTTTCTTCAAGTCGTTAATAATGACTTTATTTGTTGATTCAGCTTGTTCATTACCCACCGGATGGTAAGGCGTTGAGGTGATTCTTTTAATTCGCTAACTTTGGAAAAATTCTGTGATTTGTGCACCTATAAATTGCGGACCGTTATCACAAACGATTTCCTTTGGCACCCCGAATCGGCATATGATGTTTCTCCAGATGAAGTCTCAGACCTCTTTTTCTCGTAATTGTTTGAAAGCTCCCGCTTCTACCCACTTAGTAAAATAGTTAGTAAGCACTAACAAAAATCTTACCTTGCCTTTGGCTTGTGGTAGTGGGCCTATGATATCCATTCCCCACTTCATAAAAGGCCATGGAGCAACGACTGGATGTAATAATTCAACTGGTCGATGCATGTTGTTACCATATCTTTGGCACTTGTCACATTTTACCACAAAATTTTCCGTGACTTTTTCCATTTTTGGCCAATAATAGCAGGGTCTAATCATGGTTTTTACCAAAGATCTTCCTCCAGCATGATTTCCACTATGTCCCTCATGTATTTCTCCCATCACATATTCCGTTTGAGAATGCCCGAGGCATCTTGCTAGAGGATCACAAAATATTTTTCGATAAAGATTGCCCTGATTTAAACAGTAACGAGCAGCTTTTTTGTGAAGTGCTTGGGCCTTTTTATTATCTTCAGGTAATATTCGATACTATAAAAAATTGACAATCTCGTTCCTCCAATACCAAGTTAGATTATTGTAATTTACCTCATTTTTGTCTTGATCAAGTACTGAATGAAACAAATGAATCACGGAAGCGTTTTTTTCATTTGTTACTTCTGCAACATATGCAAGATTAGCTAGAGCGTCTGCCTTCGCATTTTCCTCCTTTGGTATCTGCATGACTTTCCAAGTTTGAAATTGCCTCACCAAATCCCGTGCCTTTTCTAGGTATTGTTGCATCCTCGCCTCTCTGGCTGTATAAGTCCCCTGCATCTGGTTAACTTCAAGCTTTGAGTCGTTTTTTATTACGACATGGTATATTCTGAGCTCTTGTGCCAATTCCAAACCTGCAATCACACCTTCATATTCTGTCACGCCCCGAACCTGGGCCTGGACATAACACGACACTCGGTGCCTGACTACATATGACCGAACGAACCAACTAGCTGGCTGAATCAACATGTGATATCAGAACATACTAAATGCGAGAGATAAACTAACACATGCTGATATTGAATATGATAACTGATAACTGATAAATGAAATGATAACTAATAAATGATAACTGGACTGATAACTGGTAACTAAACTGATAACTGGTAACTGATATGATAACTGATAACTGATAACTAAACGGTAACTAATAATTGAACTGAAAGGAAGTAAGGATATGAATACTCCCTCTTCTGAATGATGAACAACATGTTTATCTGAATATTAAACTGTAGCCTCAGGCCCAATATATATATGTGCACAAACTGCGGCCTCAGGCCCAAGTATACGTATATATAACTGCGACCTCAGGTCCAAAATGCATAAAGCATAAACTGCGGCCTCAGGCCCAAAGATGCATAAAACATAAACTGCGGCCTCAGGCCCAAATACACGTGTTCAACATTCAAGGATTTAAAATTAGGAACTGAGAATCATACTGCAATATATGATAGTAAAATACTGAATCACATTGAGTTACATAATACTGGAATACTGGATCACACCGAGTTACATAATACTAGAATACTGAATAGGACTAGACTGAGACATTTATTCTTGAACTGATTATGAACACTGAAACTTCAACTGTTTATGGCATACTGAGTAATCTATACTAAGACGCGGGGGCATCAAGACCAAGTCTATATTGAATACACACTGTGCTCACAACGTTCAGAATGAAAGTCATGAACGAGTTATGAAGCTAGAGAATAGAAGCTCTACAACTATTCAAGGATCTAGGCTTAACTATATTTTTGAGGCAATTGATACATCGTAAAAGAAACGTAGTGTAGGGAGAATCATTAATCCCAAACATAGAGAGTTAGTCTCACATACCTTAACTTCCTGCTCTTGAGCATAATACAACATTCGCCAACACCTTCAACTTCAATCTATATCAATACAAATCAAAAGGATTCCGTATTAGCAATAATACTCGTGTTTTGGTCACTTAGGCATTTTCTCAAACACTTGGTGGAATAAAGCTTCATAGTCCTTATTAATGGTGTCTCTACACCCAATAACCCATTCTCTTGCTCCTAGATAAATTCTAAAGTCTCAAATAGTTATAATCAACATTATTTTTTATCACCCATAAGGTAAACAACACCCTTAACCAATAATCAAATATCAACAAGCCAAACCTATAATTGTTCATGCTTTTCTATCAAAGCCATCAACTCGTATCTCATGAACTTGAGGCAATAATCATTAATCCTATGCTAGAATCAATTAGAGGGTGAAGACATTACCTTTTTGACGATCAATCTTCTTGAATTCGAGTTCTAGGGTTTCTTCTCTCAACAATGATGCCCCAAACGAATATATAATGATATGGAGGGTTTACACATGTTAATAAGATATTGGGATATTGAAATTAACTTAGAATCACCATTAGAACTTACCTTGGGTGGTGGAAGGACCCTTAAGGAGTTAGGTTTTTGAGAGTTCTCCTTTCTAGAGCAAGTTTTTATGTTTTAGGGCTGTGGGGGACAAAATATAGCTTTAAAATGACCCCCACTAGCGCGCCCGCGCATCTGGAGGCCTTCCCGCACTACTGACCGCGCTAAACGGCAGTAACATTGCCTCAAAATTAGCGCGGCCGCGCTACCGGCACGCATATCGCATACTGTTCTGTAAAACGTGCATAACCTTTTGCACAGAGATCTGTTCAGGTTCTATAATATATCGTTGGAAATACATTTCAAAGGTATACAACTTTTATTCTTTAAATTTTCCCAAATTCCTTACTCATTTTCACTAAAACCTGCTGGAATACAAACCTTCTGCAAACTTAGTCGATTTTGTCAAATCTTATGCACCTCACTTTCCATCTTGATTTTGAAATAACTATTTTCACCCATAATCATCCTGATGGGACTTTACATGTCCAAAATATAACCTTACTACTCCTTTAACTCATTCATACCTGAGCCAAATTTACGGGGTGTTACATATTCTGCCTCATTATTAGTGATTGGATGTCACTTTATTACTTGTCTTATGGTTTCACCCGTAGGTGGTACCAGGACAATGCCCAGACCTGCTCCTTTTACATTTGATGAACCGTTAGTAAATAAGATCCATGTACCTAGATTAGATCCGTTAAATATCTGCAGTTTGTTTTTTGCTTCCAACTGTATCCCTTGGCTAAAATCTACCACGAAATCTGCTAAAACTTGTGACTTTATTGCAGTTCTAGGTTAATAGGTAATGTCATATTCACTTAGTTCTATAGCCCACTTGTCTAATCTACTAGATAACTCTTGTTTATGCAATATATTACGTAAGGGGTAGGCGATTACCACAGAAATAGGATGACATTGGAAATAAGGTCTTAGTTTCCTAGATGCCATAATCAAAGCTAATGCAAGTTTCTCTAAATGAGGATATCGAGTCTCAGCATCTAGTAAAGATTTGCTAATATAATAAGTCGGTGATTGTTTATCTTGATCTTCTCGAACTAATACGGCACTTACCACCAGTTCTAAAACTGCAAGGTAGACAAGTAATTTCTTCTCATCTTTTGGTTTGGCTAGTAATGGTGGATTTGACAGGTACGCCTTTAAATTTTTAAGCGCTTGTTGACATTTTTCAGACCATTCAAATTGGTTTTGCTTTTTTAAAGCTGAAAAGAATTTGAAGCACTTTTCTGATGACTTGGAAATAAACCTGCCCAAGGCTGCTATTCTTCCCGTCAGCCTTTGTACTTCTTTTTTGCTCGTGAGTATATCCGGAATTTCTTCAATAGCTTTAATCTGCGCAGGATTTATTTCAATGCCACAGTTAGAAACAAGAAATCCCAAGAACTTACCTGATGAGACTCCAAATGCACATTTCTCAGGATTTAACTTCATGTTAAATTTACGAAGAATCTGAAATGTATCAGTCAAGTGTTGAATATGGTCCCTTGTTTGTTGTGATTTGACTATCATATCATCTATATACACTTCCATGGTTTTGCCTAAGTGTTCTTGGAACATTTTGGCCTTTGGTATGTGGCCCCAACATTCTTTAAACCGAATGGAATGACTTTGTAACAGTAAGTCCCCCTATCTGTGATGAAGGAAGTTTTTTCTTCATCTAGAGGATCCATTTTAATCTGATTATAACCTAAATAGGCATCTAAAAACTTAACAATTCATGCACTGCTGTAGCATCAATTAGTTGATCTATGTACGTTAATGGGAAAGAATCTTTAGGGCAAGCTTTATTCAAATTAGTATAATCTACACAAACTCGCCACTTACCATTCTTTTTAGGTACTACAACAGTATTAGCCAACCAATCTGGATACTTTACCTCGTGGATGGACCCAATTTTTAAAAGTTTTTGCACCCCATCTTGAATCACCTGGTTTTTAAAGGAGCCTTGCTTCCTTTTCTTTTGTTTAATAGGTGGGTACGATGGATCTTCATTTAATTTGTGGGTCATTACCTCCGGTGGTATACCTGTCATATCTGAATGGGATCAAGCAAAACAATCTGCGTTAGTCTTTAAAAATTCAATCGACTTACGTTTCATTTCTGAGCTGAGGTTGGTTCCAATGTAGACTTTTCTGTCTGACCAATGTACAAATAACACCACAGCTTCTAGTTCCTTGATCGTTGTTTTGATATTTTCATTTTCTTCTGGTTCCTGAATAGTATCGGGCCTCGAATCTACATCTATTTGCCCATCTTCAGTTGAGGTTTGTGTTGATGTGTCCTCAACTGCATTCTGTGATTGCTATTTTTTGTCACGTTTTGTGTTTGAAACTGCCACGGAATTAATGCTTCATGAAGCTTGCTAGTCACCACGGATTTCTCGTATCCCCCATTATGATAGAAACTTGATAACTTGATGTAAGGTAGATGGAACAATGTCCATTTCATGAATCCATGGTCTGTCGAGAATTATATTGTAAGCCATATCCATTTCTACCACCTGAAATTTCGTATCTTTGACCACTCCTTCTGCGAATGTGGTGGGTATTATCTCCCTTTTTGTTACGACGCTCGAGTTGTCAAAACCAGACAAGGTGTGTGCCTTGGATATCAGCTTATCATCAGTTTGCATCTAGTTTACCGCTCTTACTAGAATGATATTCACGGAACTACCTAGATCAATCAAAACTCGCTTTACATTAGTGTCATGTACAAGTAAAGATACTACTAGTGTATCATTATGCGGGGTTAGTACGCCATTTGCATCTGCATCATCAAATGTAACACTATCTTCTTCCAAAACCTGTCGAACTTGCCCGTGTGTAACTGTAATTTTTGACACTTTCTTTGATGTCGTATATGTTATGTCATTGATCTCTTCTCATCCACTCATGACATTAACCGTCCTTTTTGGTGAAAGAGGTTTTGGGGGCTCCTGCATGTTCTTCATATACGTTTGCTTTCCCTATTTTACTAAACAATTTGGTTAAATATCCTTGTTTTAATAAATGTTCAACTTCACCTTACAACAATCTACAATCCTCCGTTTTATGACCGTGATCATTGTGAAACTCACACCAAAAATCAGGATTTCGCCTGTTTGGGTTTGATCTCATTTCCTTTGGCCGTCGTACCTTGTCTCCCATGCTCCTTAAAACATCCACAAACTCGGATGTGCTAATATTAAAACTGTAACCCCCGATCTTTGCCTTCGAGCTTCTGTCATCATCTCGTGTCTCTCGCATGTTTCATTTTTCCCGAACCTTGATGATGAACCTGACTCTCTATCTCTCGATCTAAGATCGTACCTTGAGTTTTCCTGTTTTGAACGCGAGTCTCTTCCTACTGGTCCCATGTAGGGCTCGTACCTATTTTTACCGGACCTTTTTTTAGTTTCAGCTCGTCTTGAACTTACCCTTTCATCTTTTTGAGACTGAATGATGGTATCTTCTTCTATCCGCAGCTTTGTGTTGTATCTATTATAAACATCATTCCAAGTTGTTGTTGGAAATTATCGTAAACTTTCCTTGAGTCTCCTCGTGGCTTTTGAACTTTTTTCATTTAGATTATTGGCAAATGCCTTAGCCGCCTAGTTATCAGGTACACGTGGCAACATCATCCTCTCACGCTGGAATCTATCTACGAATTCCCTGAGCAGCTCCGTATCTCCTTGTTTTATTTTGAAAATGTCCTCCATTCTTTTTTCAACTTTTTGAGCTCACGAGTATGCTTTGATAAATGAATCTGCAAGCTCAGTAAAAGAATCTATAGAATTTTTGGGTAAAAGAGAGTACCATGTTAATGTTCCCTTAGTGAGTGTTTCTCCGAATTTTTTAACCAATACTAATTCAATTTCTAGCTTGGTCAAGTCGTTTCCCTTTACACCGGTTGTGAATGCAGTTACGTGATCCCATGGATCAGTTGTTCCATCATATTTCGGAATATCAGGCATCTTGAATTTCTTCAGAATTGGTAGAGGAGCAGCACTTGGCTTCCAAGGTTGTTGTGAGTATTTGTCCATACCTATTCCCTTGATTACAGGCGGCACTCCAGATATTTGCTTTATGCAGTTGCTCTTCTCCTTGAGCTGTTTCTGCAAAGTTAGAACTAAATTTTGTAAATCAGAATTAACTAGGTTACTTGGCCCTCCATCACAAGATTCGCTTGGGTTCCACCACTGCCTGAGTTAACGAGTCCTGAGTGAGGATTTTCTAGGGTGTTGTTGTTTAGAGTTGGTGTTAGCGATACAACCGACAACCGGTTGGTAAAAGCCTGAAGAGCATTGCTGACCTGTTTAACGATTAATTTTTTCAAAGCTTCATCGATAGCTTGATCATTTGCAAGTCTGTCATTTTCATTCGATTCAGATCTGTCATGAGTCCTCTCTCGTGATTGTCGAGGGGAATGTTGTGGTGAGGGAACTGGAGTTCTGTCACCTTGTTGGTTCAGCTGATGTTGTGGATCTTCTTGGTGTGGTAAATTTTGTTGGTTGTTGTCGTTGACATTCGACATGATTGTTTTGATAAACGAATTGATTTGGAAAGCAAAAGATTATCAGATTTACGGTAACGAAACCAATTTGTTTAACCAGAAAACAGGAATTTCGGTCAAAGCTTAATTTTAGAAGAACTTGGGTTACTGATAATCAAATATGGAACAAATAAGAAGAATTAACTTAAACGATAGCTGAGTAAGTAAAAGAAAGCAAAGTAAATTAGTGTATTCCAATAATATTCTCTGTCCTTACAAATGTTTATTTCTCTCCTTTTATAGCTATTTCTAAGTAATACGTTTCTTTCATCTCACAACAGAGCCATTATGATCAATTAATGGCATTAATGTAACGTTATAATTGGCAATCGTAGCTGTTTCGTGAAGTTTCTATAACGTTTTCCATCTTTGATGCTCATTAATTACGGATAATACATATCTGTACTTTTTGCTATCTAGGTTCATTCCTCCAATGTCTCTTCAAATTACCAAGAGGTCCGAGTAACTGCTCCTTCCTGTTTTCTTGAATCTTTGCCCGTATCTATTAAGGCTCGTGTCTCTTCGAATATTCTTTGCCAGTTGTCACTCTTTTATTGATCCACGTGTCTTGACATGTCACCACATAATTAATTCCATATGTTAGCTTGATTTTTCCCAATACAATTCCGCATTGGTGACAGCCCATATGTTATGGATTAATGATCACGCCCAACTATGCCTTATAAAAAGGACAATGCGGTCGTTGCAAATATAATCCGGTTTACAAGTCCGGAGTCGAATCCCACAGAGAACTAAGGCTTAGCTACAACTGTTCACTATCACCAAGAAGACAAGCTTGAACAGTTCCTAACTTATAGATATTTAGATTCTTGTATTTAACTAATTGATTAAAAAATTAAAATAATAAATTAACAACAAAAGATACTAAGAGTTAGAGACAAGATTAAGGAGGTCTAGAGTTATCGATTCCCCAATTGTCGGAATCCTTCCCGCTATGTCTTCTATAATTTCGCCTAAGTATTCTCTACCGATCATGAGCACTCTTATTACCGTAAATCTCTCCTGAGTAATCACGACAATTTACTAGACACACTCTCCCGAGCTACGCTAGCTGGCTTTTGATACAGCTCACTTCAGATCGCACCCAAGACTTCGTTATCCCTAATCCCGCCTTTAAACCCTTGGTTATTGATCCCTCATATACTCTGGGAGTGGTGTTGTTCAACAATTACCTAAATATGCACTCTCTCCCGAGTTATGCATACTAAATAGGCACAGCTAATTGAGAGCTCTTCAATTAACTACAATAAGAACGTAGTTGAACAAATAGAGATTATACTACGACTCAATTATATAAAAACATAACAAAAATTTATCCTATAAAAGATTCTATCAAAACTCTAGATAACAAATTAGCTATTCATAATAGTATGTAAAACTACATTACTAAAAGTCATAACCAACAACGAAAAATAGGAAGAGGAAAGAAAAAACTTGTAGAAGAATTCCCAAGCCTTGCTCCTATTGTGTCTCTGCATCCTTAGGTCAAATCTATGTCAAAAATATGTCCAATTCCTTTTCTTGGCAGGCTTCCTTGATTTAATATAGGGTTTAGGGCTTAAAATCCCGTGTTTTACACTTTGGTCCCTGAAATTTACGCATCCTGCCGCGGTTCCACCGCGGTTACGCCGGAACCGCGGCCAAACACCCTCTCAGGTTCTTCATTTGTCCGCGACTGCCTTCTGACGCGTTTCTGCCGCGGTCCTACCGTAACCGCGGTTTTTCACCCTGTTCCGTTTGGAATTTGGAAAAACGTAAATCCTGAAAGTTATAGCCCTTTGACTTATCTTTCCCACCATATATTATGGAGTCCAAATAGATTTCTGAGAAAAAGGTTATGTCTATTTTACTAGACAGTGCGCAATATGCCTTCGAGTTTTCGTTTTGTTGTTTTATCATCCGTTGATCCCCAAACGCGATCCCGGCTTAATTCCTTGAGCTCTTACTCAGACTTCAAAGCTCCAAACCACTTAAATTCATTCCATAACATCTATATAGCTCGGAATCACACCTACAAGGCATAAAACACACAATTAGTGCAAAACACTAGCGATTAAAGTGCAAACTCAACTAAAGTGCAGTAAATTAGTGTGTAATAATCGACTAAAATACGTAATTATATCCTATCATCAAAACCCCACACTTAAACCATTGCTCATCCATCGAGCAATCAAACTACATTTTTTTTATAGACACGACCTTTTTAAACAATTCTCCTAACTCATCACACCAAGAGTATTTAAAATAGACTAAGCACAAAAGCGTAACATCTTCACTTCAAGATTTGACTCATAAGTACCACGCATTATTCACAATTCACCTACTTACTCTAACATAGAGGTCACTAACATTACCTTTCTTTCATGAATCAAGTGCCTTCACACAACAAAAGAGAGTAGTTCCACACAATAAAATTTAAGAACACTTAGGAACTCAAGATAGAAAGAATTCACTCACTCTCAGAAATAACATTCATATGCCACAAAGATGCACCATAAGCTTGCCCGTAGTGTACTACTCTACTAATGGAGCTCATTCAATCTAGGATTAATTAGGACTTTATTTGGTTGTAATGTAGGCTATGGGACGGGTATGATACATTTAGATATAAGAGTAACTACACCTCCCTAAGCACTTTAATACATATACTTTAATATTCAAACCCCATACTTATGTCAAGCCAAACTCCACCTTCACATCAATATACATCAACTCCCAAATTATTTAAGCCCAATTATATCAAGAGTCACCACTATCAAAGAATATATACTTTTTTTTACAGCAATACAACGTTTTTTTTCTTTTTCAATTCAAGAGGCTCTTGCTTTTCAAATCAGTGCACCCTTTCTCCTTATTTCATTAGTTCCACTCAAAAGCCAAACCAACCACCCCACACTTTAACTTTTGCAAAGTTCATAAATAATTCAAGTGCTCATGAGAGGTTACAATGGTTCAATAGATGGTTAATTCAAACAAATGGGTTAGGCATGTAATGTGGTTGCCAAAGAAACAAGATTACAGGCTCAAAGGGGTTAACTACAATACATAACAATTAGGTGGGTAACATATACATATTTGGCTCAACAAAGAAATGTCTATATCACTTCCTAGACTGAATAAAACTACTATTTCACTTTGCAAACATACGGGACAAGTTCTAGGCATCAAATGCAATGCACAGAATATAACAAATTCTTGCACACACATAGCACATGACTCACTCAAGATTGGATCATCAAGACACTCTAGTCAAAGCAGTTAAGCAAAGTTAAGATCATACAATTTAAGGTACTTCTACTAGAGTCAAAAACTGAGCCTAAGAGTCACAACCAAAGTACTCACTATTCTCAAGGCATAACAAAGTCAAGAGATATTGCTTCACTTCAAAACACAACACAATGGCTCCTACTCCCAAAAAAACTAACTACACCCGGTTCAAATAAAACCCTTGGAAAAGAACTGTGGTTTAAAGAAAAATCAAGGGGGAATTATTACACTACCTAACAAAAAAAAATCTTTTTGTACTTTTTCTTTAGACTTAAATCCCTCAAGAAAATTGTCTAATAGATCCATCGTCGGGAAAAGTCCAATCTTTTCTATTTAAAAAAAATTATTAAATTAAACTAACACAACTAAAATAGCATAGAAAGTCACCTAGACAATCTCCTCACCCCACACTTAAATTTGTGCATTGTCCCCAATGCACACCATACTAATAAGAGGGTAAAAGAAACTCCCTGGTAGGCCAAAGGCCGAAGCATTAACAGCTCATGGGGTACACAGACTTCTCCCAAGCTTGGTCTTTTGTGCGGGTACCTTACACTTAGTTCCAACCATTTGGTTTGCTGTTACATCCTTCTAATACCTTTGCTTTCCATGCTCCTAGAAAATAAAAAATTGGCACTACAAAAATAATACAATTAAAAAAATAAAAAATAAATAAAAGAAAGCAATAAAGTTAGTGTCACGACCCAAACTGAAGGGCCATGACTAGCACCCGACCACACTTGCCGAGCACCAACGTACATTTCATCTAACCTTCATTATTATCTTTTAAGGCTGACGAGATCAATATAAATGGTAGACCTAGATCATGGACAACCAGCAATAAAATATGACGGCATGAACATACATAGCAGGGGATGACCAGACAATCAAGAAACTACGTATAAGGTATGAGCTACCACGCTACTATGAAAGACTATACAACAAAAACTAGCCGACAAGGCATACCAAACTATACATGAGCCGACACCTGTCTATGAGCCTCTAAAAGAACATAAGTGTTGCAACATAGCCGGAACAGGGCCCCGACATACCCATAATGTCTATAACAAAAATTGCATACCAAGACCAAGGCAAGTCCGGAGAAGGGATCTCGCCAATCACCGCTGATCTACTGTGGTGGGGGAGCTGTACCTGCCTGTCTATCAGGACCTGCAGCACGACATGCAGCGTCCACAAATAAAAGGACGTCAGTACGAATAAAGTACTGAGTATGTAAGGCAAGGAACCATAAATACGATCAGTAATGTAAGCAAGGATAGAGAATATACAACCTGTAACATCTTAGTACCTCTGAGGGCTACTTACATGAAATGCATGATACATATGTATAAATACATAAACCTTTAAAGCATTCGCCTCTGTGGGCATCATCATCATCATATCGTACCCGGCCATAATAGGCTCGGTAGAATCGTACCCGGCCACGTGGAGCTCGGTAAAACCCAACTGATCAGTGGTTGCACAATAGGTGCCGTACCCGGCCAACTATAGCGTGGCTCGGTAGAGTAAAATAGATACATATATATAATGCATGCTCGACTCATGGAATCACATTCTAAACCTTTCGGAGTGACGTAAGGTCGGTATCCTCTGTACACGTTATTAGGACTAACTCTTCACTATGAACCTTATAAGAATCAGGAAGTACCAACAACATTGATAACATAAGAATAAGAGAAGCAACATTAACATCAATCGTTCCATAAGAGGGAAAACAATGTAAGTACTGCTAGCTTCTAAGAGTAGAGTATCTTGGAAGATCGTTCATTACATTATGTGCAATCGGAGTCGTGCAAAAGAAGGAAAGGGATAGCCTCACATACCTTGTATATACTGCCCCAATCTCAAGCTATGCTATTGTCAAAACTCCTTAGTCTACAATAAGATAAACGATACTATCGTTATCATTTAAGCGTCATAACTATTATGTATCGACCACAAACTATTTTACGATGAAACGGACAGCACCTCCCCTATATATATGACCTCACACCATTCAAAACAATCACCAAACAGCCCAAACATCATCAATAATAAACATATTGAGCCTCCCGAAATAGTCCACACACAGCCTAATCACTCCATACATACGACGACCACCGTAGTCGTGTCAAACAACCTGGAAATGTTACGAATAACTATCAGCCCATAAACCTACATATATATGGTGTTTCTCCACACCCTTCCTCCTCCAAAACTCCACAAGATAGTAGTAAAATACGCAGCCCAACAACAACGCAAAACAGTCCACAAAACAATAACATTACTTCCAAGCCTTTCGATATATATTTCACAAGTTCTAGCTTCAATGGCTTAGCTGCAACTTGGATAATCTTAAATACATATATAGTAAGAGGTTCCTTACCTTTATACAGAAATAACAACTCCAATTTGACCTTAAATTTCCATGAAATATCCCTCCAATGCTGCCACAACAACAAAAAAGCGAAACTAGCGATCAATTAGTGTTTTTCGGCACTAGAATCACTTTAGAAGGCTTGAAATCACCTAGGATTGATATTAAGAACATGAGGGAGTATTTACAGAACATAAACCCTTTAAAACAACCTCCCACACGAGCTGGAACGACACAAAAATGAGCAACAACAAGAAGAACAAGAGACTTACTAGCGCCACGGAATTCCCGACACTTGATTTGTGTTGTTTGCCCTTTTTTTGGGTCTTGAATCTTGAGAGAACCTTGAGAGGATGTTCCTAGGGTTCTAAGGTCTGAAAATAGTGAAAAGAAATGACTTAAAATGGGTTGGAGGCATCCTATATAGGTCCAAATATCTTAAACCGACTTAGTGGGCCCCATAGAGAGGTGCTTGGCGCAGTCTCGCGAAAACGCGAATATCTCTCTACTCCGAGATCGTATCGATGAACGGTTTAATGCGTTGGAAACTAGACTCATAGATCTTTAATTTGGTGGGTAGATCACCCCATAATTCCTTGTAAATTATGAGAAAAGATTAGAAACATTTGACCTAATGTTTAAGTAAAATTATGAACCTAAGTTGCGACAACTTTTGTCGACTTTTGTTTCATAACTCGTTTGACTTCAAGACTTATGATACAGATATTATATGATTAAAATACCTTAATAAATGACCTCTTGAGTGTATTAAGAACCGCTAGATTACCTGAAAATACGAGTTACAACATCCTTGATTCGTTTAACTTCTAATACTGGTTAATCACCCTTATACACTCTTGTATCACTTAAGACCAATAGGATTGACTTCTTATCATCTCAAAGATAATTCCTTCTTGGATTTATGTTAACTAATATATGGCATGAACTAACACATGTGGATATGGGTTGTAACACCCTCCCCCCTTAGGAACATTCGTCCTCGAATGTAAGGGTTTATGGGGAGTTTAAATCATCGTGGATTCCAATGGAAATTTCCGATCAATTTTCCCCTATAAAATGGTCACTAGCAAAACTTGCATGTAATTAAGCCCAACATATGGCTTCACAAGGCTACACAAAGCATTATGCGTATTTACATTATCTACATATCACCATTTTGTATTAAGGAGGAGTATTCTCAAATTATTGCTTACCTCATAAAGCCGTTTCTTCTTCCAATGTATCCTGTCTTCCACCAGCATCCTTGTTATCTTCATTCTGGAATAAGTAAGGGTATTTAGACTTCATCTCCTCTTCTACTTCCCATGTCATTTCTTCCATATTTTTGTTCCTCCACAATACTTTGATGGAAGCTACATCTTTTGTTCTCAGCTTGCGGACTTGCCGATCTAATATCGCCACTGGCACTTCTTCATATGATAGGTCCTCTGTAACTTGTACATCTTTGATAGGGAGGACTCGAGAAGGGTCTCCAATACATTTTCTCAACATAGATACATGGAATACCGGGTGGACAAATTCCAATTCGGATGGCAATTCTAACTCATAAGCAACCTGTCCAATCCGTCGAAGAATTTTATACGGCCCGATATACCTTGGACTCAGCTTACCTTTCTTCCCAAAACGCATAATACCCTTCATTGGTGAGATCCTCAGGAAAACCCAATCACCAACCTCAAACTCTAGATCACGACGTCGGACATCAGAATAAGATTTTTGCCTGCTTTGTGCCGTCCTCAATCGCTCCTGTATCACTTTCACCTTCTCAATAGCTTGGTGAATCAAATCTGGCCCATATAATTCTGTTTCACCGACTTCGAACCATCCAACTGGTGATCTACATCTCCTCCCGTATAGTGCCTCATATGGGGCCATTTTAATACTGGAATGGTAGCTATTGTTATAGGCGAATTCTATGAGTGGAAGATGATCATCCCAATTCCCCTTAAAATCTAGAACACATGCTCGTAGCATATCTTCCAGTGTCTGAATGGTACGTTCAGCCTGTCCGTCAGTCTGCGGATGAAATGCAGTGCTGAGATTTACTTGTGTGCCTAAACCCTTCTGGAAAGACCTCCAAAAGTTAGCCGTAAATTGAGCTCCTCGGTCTGATATAATAGATATGGGCACACCATGAAGCCTAACAATCTCCTTGATATACAACTTCGCATAATCTTCAGCCGTGTAAGTTGTCTTCACTGGCAGAAAATGGGCACATTTTGTAAGTCGATCAATTATCACCCAGATGGAGTCAAACTTATGATAAGAGCGAGGTAATCCAATAATGAAGTCCATATTAATCACCTCCCACTTCCAGGTCGGAATCTCTATATTTTGAAGCAATCCACCGGGTTTCTGATGTTCTATCTTTACTTGTTGACAATTGGGACACTAGGCTACAAATTCTGCAATAGACTTCTTCATATTATCCCACCAATATTGCTCCTTGACATCATGATACATCTTTGTCGAGCCGGGATGGATGGAATATCGGGATTGATGAATCTCATTCATAATCTTCTCTCGCAACCCTGCCACATTAGGCACACACAATCGGCTCTGGTATCTCAGTGCCCCATCTTTTCCGATCCCAAAAGCCATACTTTTACACTGTTGAATGCTTTCTCTTAATCGTACTAAGATAGGATCTTCATATTGTCGTGCTTTTACCTCTGCTACCAAAGATGATTCTGATGTATTCTGTACAGTAACACCTCCATCATCAGAGTCTAACAATCTGATTCTCATATTGGCTAGCTGATGAAGCTCTTTAATCAACCCCCATCTACCTACCTCAATATGTACTAAGCTTCCCATTGATTTACGGCTGAGAGCATCTGCCACAACATTGGCTTTACCGGGATGATACAATATCTCGACGTCGTAGTCTTTCAATAATTCAAGCCACCTACGCTGCCTCAAATTCAACTCTTTCTGCTTGAAGATGTATTGTAAACTCTTGTGATCTGTGTAGATGTCAACATGGACGCCGTATAAGTAGTGCCGCCATATCTTCAAAGCATATATTACTGCAGCCAATTCCAAATCATGGGTTGGATAATTCTTTTCATGCTTCTTCAATTGTCTTGATGCATAAGCAATCACATTCCCACGCTGCATCAATACGCACCCCAAACCTATACCTGAGGCATCACAATATACCACATAACCTTCTGTTCCTTCAGGAAGAGTGAGCACTGGTGCAGATGTCAATCGATTCTTCAACTCCTGAAAACTACGTTCACAAGTGTCAGACCACTGGAATTTGGTAGCTTTTTGTGTTAACTTAGTCAATGGTGATGATATAGAGGAAAATCCTTCTACAAACCGCCTATAATATCCTGCTAGCCCTAGGAAGCTGCGGACTTCTGATGGTGTTGTAGGTCTCGGCCAATTCTTTACTGCATCGATCTTCTGAGTGTCGACACTAATACCCTCATCAGATATCACATGGCCAAGGAATGCTACTGAGTTCAGCCAGAATTCACATTTGGAGAGCTTAGCATATAACTTATGATCCTGAAGCGTCTGTAATACTATCCGCAAGTGGCCCGCATGTTCCGCCTCCGAAAGAATAAATATGAATGTCATCAATGAATACAATCACGAACACATCAAGATAGGGCCTGAATATAGTATTCATGAGATCTATAAAAGCTGCTGGGGCATTTGTTAGCCCGAACGACATCACCAAGAACTCAAAGTGCCCATATCTTGTCCGGAAGGCCGTCTTTGGAATATCCTTCTCCCTAACCCTCACCTGATGATACCCTGAACGTAAATCAATCTTAGAGAAATACTTGGCACCCTGGAGTTGGTCAAACAGGTCATCAATTCTTGGAAGTGGATACTTGTTCTTTATAGTAGACTTATTCAACTGTCGATAGTCGATACACATCCGTAACAACCCGTCTTTCTTCCGCACGAATAGGACTGGTGCACCCCAAGGTGAAGTGTTAGGCCTAATAAAGCCCTTATCCAGCAAGTCCTTCAACTGCACCTTCAACTCTCGCAACTCTGCCGGGGCCATTCTGTATGGAGGAATAGAGATCGGTTGAGTGTCAGGCAACACATCAATGCTAAACTCAATCTCCCTTTCAGGAGGAAGGCCTGGGAGTTCATCTGGGAAAACATCTGGGAATTCGTTGACCACAGGGATTGATTGTAAAGTAGGCGGTTTCGCCTCCGCATCCCTAACGCGAACGAGATGATAAATGTAACCTTTTGAGATCATTTTCCTTGCCTTAAGATAGGAAATAAACCTACCTTTCGGTGTAGCAATGTTCCCTTTCCATTCAATGACGGGTTCACCCGGAAATTGGAACCTAACCATCTTCGTACGACAGTCAACATTTGCATAGCATGAGGCCAACCAGTCCATTCCCATTATCACATCAAAATCAACCATTTCTAACTCAAATAAATTTGCCGAGGTTTGACGACTACAAATCATCACAGTGCAACCTCTATATACCCTTCTAGCAATCACAGAATCTCCTATCGGAGTAGATACCGCGAGGGGTTTACTTATCAATTCAGGTTCAATGACAAACTTATTAGCCACAAAGGGTGTAACATATGATAATGTAGATCCCGGATCAATCAGCGCATATACATCATAAGAAAACACAGATATAATACCTGTAACAACATCTGGAGACGACTCGAGATCCTGTCGACCTACTAGAGCATAGGTTCGATTTTGAGCACCACTCGAACTCGGCACTGCACCTCTACCCCTACCACGACCTGTCGACTGCTGAAAACCCCGTGCTGGAGGTCGAACTGATGAGGAAGAACCAGACACAGATCCAGTCGGCTGAGCCATACCATCACCTCCTCTATTAGGACAATCCCGCATCATATGGCCAGGCTGCCCGCACGAATAGCATGCATCAGAACCTCGACGACACAGTCCAAAGTGGGCCTTGCCGCACTGATCACAATGTGGTGTTGGGGGTCTCATCTGACTAGTATCCCTGTGATGTTGCGAGCCAGATGCCCGCGAACTCTGACCTGGACCAGAATAGGATCGATCATATCGAGGCCTCTGAAACTGTGGAGGAGCACTAGCTACAGGTGGCGCCGAACTCCTCGAAAACTGTGGCCTGATGCGGCCTCTGAAGTCATCAGAATACCCTGCAAATCTCGCCCTCTTATGCTGGCCTCTATCCTGCTCCCTAACTGCCCTCTGCTGGCGCTTACGATCCTCTAGGGTCTGGGCATAAGCTTGAATACGGGAAATATCCATGCCCTCCACCAAGGAGGCTGTCGTACACTCATTTATCAGATGTGGTCCCAACCCATTCACGAACATATGCACCCTATCACTCATCTCGGCCACCATATGGGGAGCATACCTTGCCAAAGAATCAAACTGCATACTGTACTCTCGTACACTCATATTACCTTGTCTAAGGTTCAAGAACTTATCAGCTCTAGCTCGTCGTATCTCAACTGGCAAGTAGTGACGAAGAAAGGCCTCAGAAAATTCCTTCCACACAGCTGGAGGAGGGTTCGGACCCCTGGATCTCTCCCAACTATCATACCAGAGAACCGCTAAATCCCGTAGCCGATAAGAAGCCAACTCTACTGTCTCTGTATCACTAACATGCATAACACGAAGTGTACGATAAACCTGGTCAATAAACGTCTGTGGGTCCTCCTTGGGGTCTGATCCGGTAAACACTGGAGGGTCTAAATTAATAAAATCACGAACTCTTGTACTAACTGGTTTCTCAGCAGCACCTGTATTCTGCCTCTGAGCCTGAGCAGCTACCAAGCTAGTCAATAACTGCAAAGCACTCCGCATATCCTGGTCTGGAGTGTCAGACGAAGGAACTGGAGGCGCTGGGTGCCTTCTAATATCCTCTGGAGGAGATGGAGTAGATGAGGTATGAGAGGGCATCTCACTTTGAGCCTCAATTTGTCCTGCTCTGACTTGGGGCACCTGACTGGTACCCTCTCCCGCTGCTGTATCAAGCCGTCTACTAATCGTTTGCTTCCTAGTCGAAGGCATCACTGAAAAAACAAGGTGAATATTAGAGACGAACACTTACGACTCAACTCTACGCACGATCTAGATTCAGGAAGAAGGTAACAACCCTAGATGTCATGTAGCCTCCTGATTATAAATGTGGCGCGCTACACATCCATAATCAAGACTCTACTAGACACGGCTCATAGACAACCCCTAGGACAGACTTGCTCTGATACCAAGTTTGTCACGACCCAAACTGAAGGGCCATGACTAGCACCCGACCACACTTGCCGAGCACCAACGTACATTTCATCTAACCTTCATTATTATCTTTTAAGGCTGACGAGATCAATATAAATGGTAGACCTAGATCATGGACAACCAGCAATAAAATATGACGGCATGAACATACATAGCAGGGGATGACCAGACAATCAAGAAACTACGTATAAGGTATGAGCTACCACGCTACTATGAAAGACTATACAACAAAAACTAGCCGACAAGGCATACCAAACTATACATGAGCCGACACCTGTCTATGAGCCTCTAAAAGAACATAAGTGTTGCAACATAGCCGGAACAGGGCCCCGACATACCCATAATGTCTATAACAAAAATTGCATACCAAGACCAAGGCAAGTCCGGAGAAGGGATCTCGCCAATCACCGCTGATCTACTGTGGTGGGGGAGCTGTACCTGCCTGTCTATCAGGACCTGCAGCACGACATGCAGCGTCCACAAATAAAAGGACGTCAGTACGAATAAAGTACTGAGTATGTAAGGCAAGGAACCATAAATACGATCAGTAATGTAAGCAAGGATAGAGAATATACAACATGTAACATCTTAGTACCTCTGAGGGCTACTTACATGAAATGCATGATACATATGTATAAATACATAAACCTTTAAAGCATTCGCCTCTGTGGGCATCATCATCATCATATCGTACCCGGCCATAATAGGCTCGGTAGAATCGTACCCGGCCACGTGGAGCTCGGTAAAACCCAACTGATCAGTGGTTGCACAATAGGTGCCGTACCCGGCCAACTATAGCGTGGCTCGGTAGAGTAAAATAGATACATATATATAATGCATGCTCGACTCATGGAATCATATTCTAAACCTTTCGGAGTGACGTAAGGTCGGTATCCTCTGTACACGTTATTAGGACTAACTCTTCACTATGAACCTTATAAGAATCAGGAAGTACCAACAACATTGATAACATAAGAATAAGAGAAGCAACATTAACATCAATCGTTCCATAAGAGGGAAAACAATGTAAGTACTGCTAGCTTCTAAGAGTAGAGTATCTTGGAAGATCGTTCATTACATTATGTGCAATCGGAGTCGTGCAAAAGAAGGAAAGGGATAGCCTCACATACCTTGTATATACTGCCCCAATCTCAAGCTATGCTATTGTCAAAACTCCTTAGTCTACAATAAGATAAACGATACTATCGTTATCATTTAAGCGTCATAACTATTATGTATCGACCACAAACTATTTTACGATGAAACGGACAGCACCTCCCCTATATATATGACCTCACACCATTCAAAACAATCACCAAACAGCCCAAACATCATCAATAATAAACATATTGAGCCTCCCGAAATAGTCCACACACAGCCTAATCACTCCATACATACGACGACCACCGTAGTCGTGTCAAACAACCTGGAAATGTTACGAATAACTATCAGCCCATAAACCTACATATATATGGTGTTTCTCCACACCCTTCCTCCTCCAAAACTCCACAAGATAGTAGTAAAATACGCAGCCCAACAACAACGCAAAACAGTCCACAAAACAATAACATTACTTCCAAGCCTTTCGATATATATTTCACAAGTTCTAGCTTCAATGGCTTAGCTGCAACTTGGATAATCTTAAATACATATATAGTAAGAGGTTCCTTACCTTTATACAGAAATAACAACTCCAATTTGACCTTAAATTTCCATGAAATATCCCTCCAATGCTGCCACAACAACAAAAAAGCGAAACTAGCGATCAATTAGTGTTTTTCGGCACTAGAATCACTTTAGAAGGCTTGAAATCACCTAGGATTGATATTAAGAACATGAGGGAGTATTTACAGAACATAAACCCTTTAAAACAACCTCCCACACGAGCTGGAACGACACAAAAATGAGCAACAACAAGAAGAACAAGAGACTTACTAGCGCCACGGAATTCCCGACACTTGATTTGTGTTGTTTGCCCTTTTTTTGGGTCTTGAATCTTGAGAGAACCTTGAGAGGATGTTCCTAGGGTTCTAAGGTCTGAAAATAGTGAAAAGAAATGACTTAAAATGGGTTGGAGGCATCCTATATAGGTCCAAATATCTTAAACCGACTTAGTGGGCCCCATAGAGAGGTGCTTGGCGCAGTCTCGCGAAAACGCGAATATCTCTCTACTCCGAGATCGTATCGATGAACGGTTTAATGCGTTGGAAACTAGACTCATAGATCTTTAATTTGGTGGGTAGATCACCCCGTAATTCCTTGTAAATTATGAGAAAAGATTAGAAACATTTGACCTAATGTTTAAGTAAAATTATGAACCTAAGTTGCGACAACTTTTGTCGACTTTTGTTTCATAACTCGTTTGACTTCAAGACTTATGATACGGATATTATATGATTAAAATACCTTAATAAATGACCTCTTGAGTGTATTAAGAACCGCTAGATTACCTGAAAATACGAGTTACAACATCCTTGATTCGTTTAACTTCTAATACTGGTTAATCACCCTTATACACTCTTGTATCACTTAAGACCAATAGGATTGACTTCTTATCATCTCAAAGATAATTCCTTCTTGGATTTATGTTAACTAATATATGGCATGAACTAACACATGTGGATATGGGTTGTAACAGTTAGGTTGCATCCCAACAAGCGCTTGATTTAACGTCGCGGCACGACGCCCTCCACCTCGAGCTTATGTATTGAACCCCAAGTTTTGATTCAAGCTTATGATTATGGTCATGGGGCGGTGGAACGAATCTGACTGGACCAATAAAATAATGTAGTGTTCTGCACTTCTTGGCCTTTAGATGAGGTGTGTAATCCCGACTTTCTGGAAAGAAGAATTCCAGAATGTAAGCATTTTGTTCCTCATTCCTTGACTCCTCAAGTGGCTCGGACGACTCTATTTTCATATCATCATCTAAACACAATGTGGAAAAATGCTTGGAGTGAGGACTAATGCGCTCAACTACATGAACATTGGGACAGTCTACATTCTCAACACTAATGACAATAGAGTCAACTAAATATGTATCCTCAATATCCTTGGTTGACTATAGTATCTCCTCTACGACATCAGCATCCTCTAAATCTAGTTCGATTGATTGTTGGTGTTCTACTCTAGCCTCCTCTTCTAGCTCATCCTCGTATTTTTTTAAATCCTCCAGTAATATGGCAAGTTCTACAGCCCGTTCTTGCTCATATTGGCTACTATCCACAATGTCAACTTGTTGCGCTTTACCAGGTTCAATTAATTTATTCGCTTGAGCCTCCAAGTTGTGAATAGTTGCCCCTTTCCTTTGTACCCGCAGTTGTATCTCATCATATTATTTCGTAAGGCACTTTAACATATCCTCGATCTCTTTCAGGTCCTCATACCTGAGTTCTTTGCTCCGATTATCCTAACAAGAAAACATGGAATCATCATAATAAGGGGTTGATTCTATGTTTGAATAGTGTGAATTCCTAACAAGAAAACATAGAATCATCATAATAGTGTGAATTCCATGGGCACATTCATATACACGAGTTGTGTAACAGTTAAAAGCCCAAGTGTGAAGATATTGTTTATTTTTGTGGCTTCGTATAATTTGTTCCTTTTGACTTTAGTCCGTCCAAAAGATACTTCAACAGTTGAATCTTGAATGCACTTTCCATGCAGCACCAACTTTTTTCTTTTATTCCGAGCGTGGGATTTGCCTAAGAATAATCTAATAACAAACCCCTTTCCAAGCAAGCGACGACAACGATTATACAAGGGATCTTCTTTTCCTACTACCACCATTAGAATTGAGTTTAAAAAATGAGTCAATTTCCTCTCTTGCCTTGATCTCGAAAAACTGCAACTCATCTACTAATTTGAAATTACCTTTTTAGGTTTCTTGGGCGCGGGTGGACTGCTGAGAATTTTTGGAATAAAACACGTTGGTGATTTTGGGATTAGAAGAAGTTATTTTTACCGTGGGTAATTGGATTTCCAAGATATCTTGTCGGAATTCTAGATCTGTAGACATGGTTTAATTATTATGGGTAGAATATAAATATTTGTGGAATTGTGTGAGAGAGAAAAAGTACAAAAGTTATATATAAACAAGAGAGATGTGTATTTGTTTTAGGGATCAGTATATTATTATACATATATATTTGTGTATATATATATATATATATATATATATATATATGTTGGAAAAGGAAGGAAGAGGTGAAGGAGAGGCGTGCATTAGAAGCCAATTGAAGAAAGGGCACCTATTTTAATAATTTCCGTAGGGTAATACAAAATGAAACAACACCCTTACTAAGGGGTAGGGTGTGATAGACGAGATCTGTGAAATTTTTAACCAGAGATTTCGAGTTTGAACTTTAAATATGAAAAAAAAAATCTTTAGTAAAATGTATTTTCCTCGACCCTCTTAATAGACTCTACATGATGCGAATATCATCAATTAATCACATTATCCGAATACAAGAAACTGACATCGGTACAACTTTTCTTCCATGTCCATTTCATATACTGTTACATTAATTTACGTAACTTTATTAGTTATCACTTCTTAACATTCTTTAATTATAACGGTGGTATCCGAAGTAGATCGGATGTATCTCGATCATTTTTCCGAATATATACTATCTCCTATCAATATATATATAAGATTTCTAGCTTAGACATAAGTCACTCTCAATACTTTGATGGCATTCCTAATTAGTTCATGCAAATTATATGGTGAGTTAATTTTCAACTTATTTTGTCCTTGGGAAGATTTTCAACTTATTTTGTCCTCATTAAGGAATACTTTAATGGCATTCCTTAATTGATGGCATTCCTTATTAGTTACATTCGCTTTATTTACTCTCTTGCGTGATTTAGTATGAGCCATCTATGAAAAGAGAAAAATCAAGATGAATGCCTTGAGGTAATTAATACAAAGATTGTTGTTGGAAATAACAATTAGGAATTAATATACCATAATATCTAGATTGTCTTTATGTTTCTTTGAGGATCTGAAAGCAATGAATATAGACTTAAACTTGAAAACCAAATCTTAGAAACATGCATAGATATACATGCATGTGACTCAAGAGACAAATACAATATGATTACCATACTTGCGTTCAATCAACAGATAAAATAGAAGTGATAATAATACATAAGACAAGATATAAATATATAAATTTTGAGGGAACAATCTTAATCTGTCGGATCTGAAATTCATGATTTTCACAGGTTTGGGGATTGCTGTATGGAAGTGGAAGTTATGCAACTTACATTAGAACTCGACATAATTATTATTAAAAAAAAAAAAAAAAACGACAAAACTTTGATTTATTTAACAAAACCTTGGCACATCTCATCCCAATAAAATGAGGTTTAAATTAATTTATGTATATCGACTAAGAAAAGCAAACGGTAATATCGGTTGCCGGCTATTTAAAGAGTAAAAAATGACACACATATACAAGAAAGTAAAGCAATAACATATTGTATTATGAATTTAAATTATATATACTGATGATAACGTAAAAAAGAAATTATAATGCCGAATTTTTATTGGGCTGCCCTTGATTTTTACTTACTAATTTTTTTAAGTTGCAAAATTCCAACCTTAGAGAGTACGTCACTCTCAAACGTGCATAGGATACCTTTTGATGGAGCCTTATTTAATTAAAGACCTAACAGATCTTTTTGTCCAAAAAATAAAATATCTCTCTGTCTGTTTTTATAATTAACCGTAAAATCAAGATAAGGATTTTTGGTTGGGTTTACCAAATAATATATCCACCACCCTCTAACTACCTAATGAATCTTTCCACGTGAAATGTCTCCCCTTCTTAACCTATTCTTATTCTTAATTCTATGATTCCGTTTTATCTAGTTTACTTATTGGAAAAACGACGTTATATAACCGTTGTAAAAATAATAGCAGAAAAAATATATAAAATTTGTATATTTTTTGTATACATATATATTCTGTATGTTATATAAAAAAAATTATATAAATTTTATATGTTTTTTCGGCTATTAAATATAAATAGTTTCTAACGCGAGCTAAAAGTGATAATACCCCTTACTTATTCTTGATCTTAAATTCGACCTTGTCAGCTGCTAATGAAAGAGCAAAATTTAGATATATAGCAATACCTATTGTGGGTAAATAGATGGAGATAGAAAGAAACAACTCTTACAATTTAGAATAAAAAATATCGATAAATTCTTATGGAGTACAAAATTTAAAGAAAAATCAACTGCTCCAATTTCATTTCTATCAAATTTTACTATTAAAATAGCGGATATAGTCATGATTCAATAGGCCATATCCACTTACTTTTTCTTTTCTTTTTTAAAATTTCTAATGCAAATTAAATTTGAACTTTATGAGTTTAAATTCAGAATTTATCACATTGCATCTAATTTATTGGACTGCTTATGGAATCAAAGACAACCAACACATTTTTATGTGGGGTTCCACTCTTAATGCTATTGAAAGACAATTAATTAATGTGTTTCTATTTTTTATTTTGTTTTATGAATTTCATGCAAACTCAAAATACTAGTAGTATCTATTATGCCTTAATCTATGTCCCAATGATTGTGGGCATTTTATCTCCTTGGTAACAGTAAACTAAGCTCTATAGGTTGGGCTATCAAGAAAATATCAATAATATTCTAATGTTAACTTGTTTAACTACCACTTTAATTAATTCCTTGTTATCAAAGTTTTCTTAAGAATCCAATCTTTTTAATTAGCCTTCTCTCTTTAAAATATTTTGGCTATCAGCACAAGAAACCAGAAAAAAGACACTAGAGTTCAACACAATGATCTTAAAAATATTATTTAAGGTTATTGTTTTTGGCTGTCATGTCGCCAAAAGAGACCAAGTATAAAAGTGAAGCGGTTAGTACTTCTCCATCCTAAACCAGAGGTTTAGGTTCAAGCTGATGAAGTCGCTTCTAGTACGTAGCACTTTACCCCCAACGTGGGACGTCTCGTCACGAATCCAGATTATTTGGACTCTAAAGTAAATACCGGACATCGAATAAAAAGAAAGTATAAAGGAGGATTTGACCATCTTAATCTTTTTCCCATCAATATGTTAACTGATTTTGGGATCATTTCTTTTATGGTTTCATTTGCTATACTTTTCCAGTTATTAAGCAAGCATTTAACATGTGGGACACTGTTATAATTCATCAAAAAGATATAGGAGTAGTGTGTCCAGCTATTTTTATTTTATGTAGCATGGGCTGTGTACTTTGCTATAATGAACAAGTAATTTTCATTATGTTCTTCACCTGTTATGTCTCATTGCACATGGTAGTGACCTGTTGGTTGTACAGTAAAATCATCATAATAGTACTGAAATATTCTAACTAGAACAAATTAAACTTTGCAAATATTCACTATTGCTGCAAGTTTGAAGAAGTGAGTCTTGAATTCCGAATCTGAAAATTGAGTTTAAATCAAGTCGGTGTTATTGGAAAAGCTCGAAAACATTAGCAGGGATGAAAACTAACAAAGTGGCTATATAAACTACTCTCAGTTTCGGACAAGCATGTTCGAAGGAGAGCCTTGACGCAACTGGTAAAGTTATTGTCATGTCACCAGGAGGTCATGGGTTCGAGCAGTGTAAACAACCTCTTACAAAAGCGCAAGGTTAGGCTGCATACAATAGACCCTTGTGGACGGTCCGACCCTTCCCTGAACCCCGCGCATAGCAGGAGCTTAGTGCACCGAGCTGTCCTTTTACGTTTGAAACTTCAGATATTAGATATTCAAAACTTCAGACATACATCATACATGCTTATAGTTGGGGACTGCAAAGCTAAACTACTCTCTTGACATGGACTTAATCTATTTATTTCTGGAATTCAGACTTGACATGTTCATCATTCATGTGATGAATTGATCTAAAAATACTTGCTAAAACTAATCAGGCACATGCCCTGCATCACAACTAGCACAAGTTCCTAATATACAAGATATTATCCTGACCGGCAGAAAACCTTGAGATTTTGGTCTGAGAGATCTTTGTTGTAGAGTATGTTAACTTCTATTTCAGTTCAGAGATTATATAATTCGAGAAAGTCACTCTCCCATGAACCGAAAATCACTGCAGCAACTGCTAGCAGGATCTATAGCCACTCTCAAAGTACTAAAAGAAAAGGTAAAGAAGCTATTCTTCGGTCCAAAATTTCACAAAAGCCGTGATACATGCCTTCAATAATGCCAGGAGTGGATTTGTTTCATGTTCCTTGGATTTTGCTGAAGCGCCTTTCCATGTTTCACTAGAGAAATGAACGAGCAAAAAGTAAATTAGTGGGAATTGTATTGCAGGAATGATGAACTTGTTGACACTAGAACTAGGAAGAAAATAGAATGGAACAGCGTTTAGCTCGTCCAAGAGCTTTCTTAAGGTACTCACAGATGAATCCTGTCTAGTGGAGGACTGCCTACTTTCTGCTGGCTGCTATCATGTTGAACGCTGGCTTTACCTTTAGCCTCAATCAACTCGTCAGCAGCCGATTTCTTAGAAGTGCCATTGTTACTACTGCTGTAAAAAGTCTCATTAAGCATAGGACTAGACGCCTTGACAGTCTGCAAAAGTTTGAAAAAATGGAACATAACATGTTAACAACAAATAGAGAAAAGTTCTACAGTAGGCGATCATGGTCCAGAAGTAGATGAGAGTAACAAACCATTTTGCGTATATCATTAATTGGACCTTTTTCTTAATACAGCAACAAGTTACGCTGGTTAGTTAAAGTTAGCTGCAGAATACAAAATATGACAACCTTAATACCTGAATTTCATCATTATGATCATGGTAGAATAGTAAAAGTCTAATGCTATGCAAGTGTTTATGCAAATCTGTAAATTCTAAACAAACATTTAATTAGACATCATGCATGACAATGAGATGAAATTGTGTATACATGTGTTTCAAAATTAATGCAAAATAGATAAAATCATGCTTTCTTCTCCAAACGTGAACTAGCTTGCTTCTAGAAAATTCGCTCAGCCACTGAAGGAAAATATTCTTTTATCAAAATCAAAGAAACCATAAAAAGTTGGAACATCTCAACCTTCTAAACCTTATTAAAATCATAAAAGTCGAGGCCGTAATAGCATGAAGTGACTAAGTGAACTTGGGAAAAGGTAAAACTACCCATCTAAAGATAATATTTGCTTTTGAATCTACTAGCATACTATACCGCAGCGTTGTCTGATTCCATTATCCGCATTCAAACCAACATATAGTTGTTAGGCATCTATCCCATTCACTACCAAGAAACAATGTAAGCCCAGGATCTCAAACCAACCCCACCCCCGACCAAAAGAGAAAGGAAACACAACAATAATATTACTTAATAGTTACCCTACCTAGAGCAATAAGGGGTTAGATACACTCCACTTTGTTGGAATAGCCTTAATTAAGAACCTCTATAGCACATTCGCGAAATCACATGCCCTACCCTTACTTCTTCCATAAAAACTTCAAATTTCCTTCTTTTTTTCCCAATTAAAACTTAATACTAGCCATTACAATACTAACAACGATAGATGCCAAAGAAGAAATATACACATCCCTCATCATTAGGGCATGTCCGACGAGATGAATTTGCAGACTTCAGGTTGTGGTTGAAGTCATGAACTCTATTTCCCATATATTTGTCATGTGTACACCCCAAACCAATGATGAGTGCTTTAAGAGTTTAAGACAAGCACCAGTGGAAATAAACCTTCAAACCGAGAGATTAATTTTTATAAATAAGAAAGCAAATGCAGGAACTTTGACACTCTACCTACATCAGCATTGTTAAAGTTTACCGCTTAACAAAAGCTTACCCCATTTACTGTTGATGACGCCTTAACTATAACATCCGTGGCAACGGCTGGTCTTTCTTCGGAGGCACTTGAAATTTCCAATGATGCATCCCTAGCTTTCAGCTCTGCTTTCTCGTCCGACAGTTTACTGGCCTTTTCTGATGTTGGATCAGCTGTCATGACGTCAACTGGCTCACTTATCAATTGAGCATCTTTTTCTGAAGAGGTTATTATGTCCTGTTCAATTTCTGTTTCTGTGGACGTTTTTTCCACATTGGTTGTTTCATTTAATCCTGAATCCAAGTCATCTAGTTTCTTAGAAATGGGCCGCAGGGGAAACTGCTCCACTAGTAGTTCTGTTGTTTCAAGAGGTTTAGATTTTGATGCTTCCAGTTCATTCGTTCCACTTTCAACATACAAACTCTCTCTTACCACTGACTCTGTAAATATTGGTTCTTCATATGTTTCATCCTTTTTAACTGTAGGATGGCACGCATCGACCTCACTGCTAAGACTCTCATTCACAGGGTCAGAGATGATCTCAAAAGAATCTAAAACTTGTGATTTGGTATTTTGATGATTGACAGAGAGGTTGTCGAGTAAGTCAGCTTTACCAGAAGTTTCATTTTCTTCGGTTGTCTCATAATCACCAACCATCAGTTCATTGCGCAGCTCCTGGTCAAATCCATTGATCCCACTAGAGTATGAAAACTCATCCTTGTTTATTTGAGGATCAGATTGAGAATCAAATATGTGCGATTCATCAGATTGTTCAATTCTTTCATTGAAGTCACTTGTGCTGGTTTGTGGTCCATCATTTGCAACCTTCGCTTCAGCTACATCAAGCTGTGTGTTCATGCCAAAATCAGCTTCACTTTTACCCATGTAATGAATGGGTGCAAAAGTTGACATAACATAGCTCTCCTCGGATAAAGACAAACTTTGTGGTTCAGTTGATATGGATCCTAGTGGATATTGTTCTGCAAACTGGATATCATTTTGCTCTCCGGGAGGCAACTTAGCTGGACCTAGAACTTTATTTTCCTGAATTATCTCACGAACTATTTCTCGTACTGTGTAGAAAGAGCCACCAACTTCCTTGTGCGTCAGATTAAGTGACGGAAAATTCCCATTGTTTGACGTCTGATATCTGCAATCAATAAAGGCAAGTGCAGATAAGATGCCATTCCATCGATCCAACTGCTGTTAAGTAAGATTTGGTGCTCAAAGAAGATTGAAAATTTTACTTCCCTAGCACCTTCTAAAGATGTTCACCTAGTTATCGATGACCCAAATAACAACCTATGAGAAACCGATCATAAACATTTATCCTATTATTAAGTGTTCTGGCACCCTAAAGTGCCCTATCAGGCTCAAAATTGGTGACATGATTACCTTTTTGTAGTTGATACAATTTGAAATTGGAGATTAACTGTATCCTTTAGCCGTGACTTATTCAAAATGATAATTAAATATTTAGAAAATCTAACACTTTTAGTAGATAGAATTTTTTACTCTTGACTATTCGAGTTTTATTTTCAAAATATGAGCTAATACCCCTTAATTTGAAAATTAAAAAATTTTCATATTAAAAATCAACTGCACCACATAAAATGAGAGGATATTACATTGCAACACTGCTATACAACTTTGAAGTTTGATGCTGAATATGAGAGCAATGAGGGGATGATGCCAACCGATGTTTTAAACATATTGTGAAGCTGAATAGGAGAACTATGACAAATGATTCTACATCCTACTAAACAAATAGGATTTTACATGCCAAGATCCGGACAATTTGTAAGGTTAGAAATAGAAGAGCTTTTGAGTTTTGATGGAAAGGGGTTACCATTCTCCCAAATGTCTAACATCTTGTTGTTTTTCTACATATTTCTAAACACACATAGGATTTCTACATCTATAAAAAAAATTGGAATTCGTGGTAGAAAGCAACATGTTTTTGCAGCCTGTTCTGTACACTTCCCATAAACGAGAAAAGACACTTTTAGTTCAATGGAACCTTATTTACTTGCAAAGAAACAATGGACGGAGCACATGTCTTACATTTCAACTTGTTCCCTTTCTCATCTATAGCTATCTAACATATCAATAAACTTAATTGTTATGTGAAATCAGCAAGCATAGACCAAATTGCTTAACCAGGGTCCAAGTACTTGTCATTGGGTAATGTCTACATTCACCTTAGCATCCAAAGACTTTTTTATCACTATGACCCATCATATGCAGACAACATCAACTAAATATAATGACAAGGGGCAATGTCAACCAGTTGTGAATTTCCATCTCTGCCCACTTGCCAGAAGCCATTGAGGACACCTAGAACTAGGGTCCGCGGAAGTCTTAATCTGTCAAATTCGATAATACTATAACATAATCTCTAGGTCAAAAATCAAATATGTATCGGATACTCTTAAGGAAAATATCATTCAAAAACCTGCTTTTGGACAAGTTCACACACAGATAATAAGAGGTGATTCATTAGCTAGACTAAAGCATCTGAAGAATTTGAAAGAGGAATAGGTTTTGAACTACTAGAACTGTGAAACACAAGTGTTATTCTAAACCCTGAACATATCGGTCCAAATCAACTTGACTTGGCAGAAATTATCGGAATCGCATGGTTTATAGAAGTAATGAAAAGGCCACTTACTTCTTTATAAAAGTTTCCACCATAGACCTCCTCTCCTCTTTCGAACGCCTAATCCTAGTCTTCCGGCCGCCAGAGTCATTGTAAGAAGCAAGTGCAAATGTTTGTCCAACCCAACCACACTTAATTGTCTGCATATTTAACTTTCAGCTACTCATGTAAAGCTGAAATGCTGAACAACAGACAATGTTAAGCCTCGACATCAAATTATGAAACTCCAGAGCTGAATTAACAAATAAGGGAATTTCTTTTTCTTTTTCTTTTAATAAATATTAACAAAATGAGGGAAATAGAAAGAAAAAGAAGAAAAATGGATTCCAACAAATTACATACAGAGGCTACATTACATGTAACATATTACAGAAGCACTTAATTCTAAGGACTATTCAGAAACGCTAAACTTACAAATACTCTTATTCAATTTCAGCTACAAATACTAATTTTTTCAAATCTCAACTAAATCATGTCCAAACGCCTACTAAGTAGAGTTTAAAAGTACAAAAGACAAAAAAATCAAAACTTTCTTTCCATCTGTAAATTCAGGTTTTTCCCCTTCATCTCCAGCAATACATAAGTACAAAAATACTGCCAATAAGAACAGGTAATGAAACCTCAAAATACAATATGAGAAATTGGAAGTGAAAAACAAATAATTTTTTTTTGAGATGGAAGTGAAATTCAAAATTGAACTACCAAGATTATCACAAAATCATTAAGAAGCTAAAACCCCACCAAAAAATCTTTCTGTTATTCTCCTATTCCTGTATCTTTTGAGTTCTAATACTCAGGAAACTAATCAAAATGAGCAAAAAGAAAAAAGAAAAAAGAAGGACTATAACCCCATTTCCACATTCAGATTTTCCACAATTCCATAAAGCTAAAATTGTTTAACTAAGCAGTTTAAAGTTACATCAGCCCAAAAAAAAAGATTGTAGAGCAAAATTTACCTGGGTTTTTTCTAGGAAGGAAGAAAGAATCGAGGGGTTTGAGAGTGATAAACCCTACACAGTGAAGAGGAGTGTGAGACTGCTGTGCTGAGTCCTAACATTCCCATTTTCTATTGGTCCAGCGAGAAGGCGGGTTGATTATTAATTTTGAATTTTTTTATTGAGCTTTTGAAACATGAGGGTGGAAAAAATGAATTAAAAACCATAATTCACTTGAATAATCGAATTTCTAACTTAAACATTCTATCTTCATATTTTTCACGACCTACATAGGGAGTGTTGTAATAGCTTGTTAAGATTAATTTTATTTTAATTTATGTTACACTATTACTATTGGCGAGTCCAACAAGATTATTCCTGACTCATCAACTATTATAACTTATTCTTTTTATATATGCAAATTTTATAGTACAAATTTTGAAATTTTATGTCCGATCACATAAAAAAAAATTAATGATCTCCATACTCCGAAAAGAGTCAGTGTCACGTTAGTACTTTATAAAGATTTCAAAAGCATTATTATGAGTGACATTTTAAATCATGTATAGCAACCTCACCTAGGAGCATTTTTTTTGTTTGGGGGGTTGGGGGGAGGAAGAGGGGGGGGGGGGTTAATTACAGCTTTTATATGCCAAGGAAAAATACGTACAAGTAAAATAAAAATTTATTAACTGAGGGTAAAAGTTCAACTTCCTCAGCTGTCCAGCAATCTTCTTGTTGTAATTCTCTCGACATTGCATATCCTGGAATATTAGCTTGCTAATTACTTCAACACTTCTCAGTTTCTCTTTAAAAGTTCTTTGATTTCTCTCTTGCCACACATAGAAGTATGAGTGGCAATTTGAGCCCAAACCCATCTAACCCGCTCAACTCGCCCAGAAATTAATAAGTTGGGTTACAAACATTTAGCTCATGGGTCAATTTTAGTTGAGCCCAAAATAACCCATTATATTTTATAGTTCATTCTGACCCATTAAGCAGCCCAAATACAACTCATGAAACTCACCCAAAAAGTTTTTCGACTTACACATTTTAAGGAAAAAGACTTTTTTATGCGATATGAGCATGGTTCTAAAATATGGGTCATGTTGGGTTATGACCCATTGTTTAGCGCATCTTGATTCAGCCCATATTAGCCCAAGTACACTTTGGGCTGAGTTGAGCAACGACCCATTTATTGACCTAACCCATCTTGATCCGCCCAAATTCAGCCCAACCCGCCCATTTGTCACCCCTGCTGATAGAACACACTTCCAATCAATATTTTTCTTTAATTCTTAGTTGTTGCCGCCTAATTATTGTTATTGTTGTAATATTAAAGTCTTTGATAAATACTTGCAAAGTTGTACTTTTATGTGTGGGCCATGAGTTTATGTGGAAATTTTATTTTTTTAAATAGGAAATAGAAATTGCCTGAAAATGTGCAATTCAAACATTTTAACTTCCGCTTCGAGCAATATAAATATGCAATTTTACAGGTTATCTTTTATAACTCTCCTCTTCTATCGAAAATTAACAGTTCTTAAAAAGAATATGAATGAAAATCTTCAAGAATCGCTAACCATAAATTTCGGAGACTTTGTTGTATCTTGTAGCTAATTAATACCTTCATCTAACCCATCCGTTTGTCACTTGTAGCTATTCAAATGTTTGAGGCAAATCCAATATCCAAATTCAGCTGATTGATCTTGGTATATGTATACATTTTATAGTTTTTTCATCATATGTATACATAGTTCAAACCTAAAATGTATCTATTCAATTAAACTCGTAAAACCAGCCCTAAAGCCGGCCTCTATTCATGTTCTCATGCTTACTCAGATTTTGACTGTCTAGATTGAATTCTAAATATATTTATTCCAGCCACTCAGAGGTACGAACAAATTTTAAAAAAACAAAAACCAAACACTGCTGTGGCAGAACTGTCTCTCCAACTCATAAGCGCAGAAGACTCAGAGAACCATCCAGAGCATAGTAATACGAATTTGCATTTTGCTTTACTGCATAAGAATGTATATACACTGTCGAAAGAATACAATTTCTGTGGATGCTCTGCGCGTTTCAAATATTGCAGAAATGAAATCTCCACTAGAGAATGTGCCTCTTGGAATCAGAGACTTGTAACAAGCCGCATACGATATTCGTTACAAAAGCTTGCAAAACTGCTTGCGAGCCACACATAATGTACTCGCTCTCCCTCCATATGAATATATGCAGTTAGGTCAGTCTAGTATGTCAGTGTCCTTATGTTGATGCAGTTAGGTCGTTCTCTTTCATCCACAAGCCCAGAGCAAAAATGAGCTTGATTGCCGTGTTAGGAGCCAAGTGGTTCACAAATGGTGTCAAAAAGCTCTTCTAGCCAAGATGTGTTATCCTCCCAGTGTCTTTTGTTTATATCCGTGTTTCATTCTTTCGAGTAGTTTCTCTCTTGTCTTTCTTTTCTTGTCCATTTTTTGCCTGTATCTCTCTTCTCTCTCCCTTTCATATATCCCCTGCCAATATACCTCTCCCGTTAAAGGCCACAACCACGTTTCATATGGATGGACATTGTCATCAGCAGCTTCTGCCAAGTCTTCATCCATACTCTTCAACAATGTTATGTTGAAGTACTTTGCCCACATATATCCTTTTCGCTGCTCAATGGGGTGCTGCTCTTCCAGCACGCCTGAGTGAGGATTAATGTAAACCATCTGCCGTGCACTGTGATAGGCCCAGACATTCACCAACAGTTCCAAAACCCGACAGTAACAGTGCTGCTTCTGTTGGTCGGAAACAATCAAACATAAGAAGTCATCCTTCTAACCTGCATTACTTTGTACCAAATGTAAATTTATACCAATGCAACTTATGTCTATAGGCTTACCTCAAATGTCGAGATTGCCAATATACAATGAGTCCTATTGTTTGAATTCACGTGCAAACCATCCAGAGCATCGACAAACATCCTGGAATTCAAACCATTTCAGTTCAAATATACAATTCATATTTCGAACTCGAATATGCAAATTTATGCAAGTAATGCGAGACCCACTGTTTATATGTTTGTTGCCTAGATTACCTGGAAAACATAATGAACTCCAGAAACGAAGAGGTTGGCATAACCCAGCTATGTAGTTCTGACCATCTCCCACCATCTTCTGGCATTGGTGGGAGAGCTTCTATATGTGACAGTAAGCCATACATTCTACGAAATGTGTCTTGGAAAGCAGTTCTGAAAGAATGTTAAAGGATGAGAGTTAGCTGAGACAACTTTGAAAGGCCAATCTCCATTAAAAGAAAAAGGACACCCGTCCCTCTGCACATAAGGTGAAGATATTTTTATTCAGAAGTGCAGGGTGCAAAATTTCCAGTTTCCCATTTAACTCTCTTCTTTTAACATAGTACATTCTAGGACATGAACTTCTGAAATCTCCAATTTCCAGCTTTTTGGACCTCAGAACATGAAATCTATTATAGTATTTTATATTAGATGAAACTAAATAAATGGATCATTCATCCAAATTTCTGTAACAGAGATCAAGATTGTTCAAAGTACAAGAAATCTATCCACCAACAAGGGAAGGAGAAAGTGCTAGCAGAAATGAGTAATGTTGAAATAAATCAGTCTGTTCAAACCCACTGTACACCACGTAATACCTGCAGTTGCCTCCATTCAAAATATCGCACATTGACCAGAAAGTAAGGGCATCATTGTTTCCTGTAAACCCACCATCCACATCCAAATGTGCCCAATAGTATATTACATCACCTTTAGCCTTTGCCTGTATTGTTTCTTCTAGGGCCAGCTCAGCATTTTTAGATAATGAAACCTGAAACATTAGTACAGAAGCCAATATGAAACTTGTTAACAAGAAAAGAGTACATAGAAGATTGTATGTGAATATGACAACGCCAAGTTTAACATTACAACAAGAACAAGTTCACACAGCAAAGATTCATCAAGAACTAATAACATACTTTTCTCCCAGTAGCTCGCCATGACTGAAATCCAATCCAGGGTCGCTTATGAATATTATCTAAATGGTTTGCAATTGAAAACATGCCACCCATCTCACAGAGGATATTCCGGTAGTAGGTCTCATTCAAAAGGGTAAGCCGGCCAACTGCATCAACATCATCTGACCTCGATCTCCGTGCTTTAGTTGACTAAGAGAATATGACATAGTTAGAACCAAAGAAACTAGAGATGTAACATAATGAAGTAAATAAAAGCTAAGGGAATGTACTTGATCGGCATTAGCCGATATGAATAACATATATCATTGTATTCTTAAAAACTTCATTTAATTTTTCTGTACAAAGAGACCAATAAAAAAGAAAGGAAACCGTAAGAAACTGAAACACAGAGAATAAGCAACAGGAACTCACTAGGCTCAATCCACGGTACAAAGAGCCATGATGCAAAAATGGCCATGCTCCAGCTCCATTATAAACCTCATAAATGCATACTGGTTGCCCAGTCCTTTCCAGCTCTCCTTCATCCCTCTCATTAGTTTCAAAACGAAGCTTTTCAGCTTTTCGAGCATTACGATATATTTCATCCCACTCACCAATGTCCTTTTCCATTCTTTCCTCAATCTACATATTGACAAAACATGCTCAACAGATGTTGCATCAAAGGGAATTCAAGAAAAATAAAAACATAGACAAGTAAAGATCGCCTTTTCTATTTTTTTTGCTTTTCCTTTTCTTTTTTTTTTTGGTTATGGTAGTGTGGAACGGACCAGGGAAGACTACTTGTCAGTAGAAAGTATAATCATACCTCCTCCATCTCCAGTCTATTTACTTCCTCAGAACGCTCCATTTCATTCAAGATGTCCCAATCCAACTCACTTGGAAAGTCCTCTAAAGCCTCTGAATTATCTCCAGAGACATTCATCAAAGGAACAAAACCTGTCATGTCTACTTCAAGGTCATAAACAACACTGGAATTTATTGGATCCATATCCTTTACTTGAAGATCTTCTATGTCATTACTCTTCTCTACATCCTTTTGAAAATAACCCCACTCCCATGAGCCCTGCTTAAGCTGAGAAGTGTCTCCTGGAAGTATGACATCAGATGGGAAATTTATGACATTCTCCAGCAGCTTTGCGTACCCTGCAATGCATTCAACTGCAAGCATGTTCTTGGAAAGCAACCTCCCAGAGGATGCAATAGTGTGAGCGAATCTCGTGAGTTTTCCATTAGATATAAGTACTGAGAAATCTTGCACCAATGCATTGGACTTGTGTTTAGAGAAGATGATTCCATGAACTTCATCAACAACCTGGATACAGAAAGTTCTTCAGGAAAAGACAAAATAAGTAGCAAAGTATTAATCGACTTACAAAGGTTGTCAATAATAAGATTAATCTACTTACATATTTCTTAATGACAGGGTGGTCCGGTGCAACGATTGGTATCCCAAATGACATAGCTCGTATCAGGATCGGAGGAAATTCTTGTTCGTATTGAGAGGAAGAATAGAGGACAATGTCAGCAATCAGTATAATACCATTAACGTCACCCTTCATGTCATGGTGTGAAAGAGATCCCTCACGAAGTCCCAGACGAGTAGCAATATCCTACAAATTTTGAGACATATAGTTGTTTTTATTTTATGGCATAAGATAATAGTCAGTAAACCACACATTACTGCTACCACAAATGTTGTGAAGTGAAGCATCACTCAATGTCACTAGAACTTTCATCTCAACCAAACAGATAACACAGTAAAGAACTTGCAAGAAATGAAGACATCGAAAAATGGAAATGGTATCTTATAGATGAAAAGAAGGATGAAAATTTCAGGTAGGCACCTAAAAGAACAAAGCACTTTAAAGTGTACACTCAAGAGAAAATGATTTAGAATTTCCTCAGCTAAAAGAGTTTCAGTTGTTATGCTAACGTATACCTACGAAGCTTTATCCTTTTTACAGTTCAAACAACAAAACGTTTTTAACATCGAAATAAAACAATAGTGAAGCAGAGAAAGGAAAAGGTAAGCCATCAATTACAAGGATAGAATAAAGAGTGAAACAGGATGCAGAAATTAAGAATTACTAACACAGCATTCAAGACTTTTACCTGCAATGCCTCATTATACCCATCACTGGAATTTCCTGACACGAAAACGAACTTCAGTCTCTCTTCAACATCGCTACTTCCAGCAAATTTGAGTAGCAAAGGTTCTATATCATGAATAGACAAAGCATAATCCCAAGACAGCTCATTGTAGAGAATGGAACTTCCAGCCACCAAGACCAAGAGATCATCTTTGTCAAAACCATATTCCTCCCTTAACTGAGATTTTGAATGTCTCCTATTATAACTGTCAGCTGCCCAACTGTCTTTTGGTGATGCGGGGATCACAAAGAAGTTTCCAGAGTCGAGCACACTATATAACATCTAGAACAGGAGAAATGTGATGGTTGAGTACATGAAAAGCTTGATGAGCATTAAGAATTCTGAAAAGAAAAAAGAAATCAGAACAAAAAACAGAGAAGAATATTGTATATACCGGCAAAGAGTAATCTGGAAATACAATAACATCAGCCCTGCGAAAAGCATCTTTCCAATGAGAAATAAGACGCTCCCAGCCCATGTTTTCATAGAGACGAAGGCGACTTGCTAGAGTGTCTTGTTGAATTATCCATACAAGGGGGACAGAGCAAAAAGGCTCCTGCATAAGGCTGCATAAATATAGAACTCACAAACCATAATATCTCAAACAAAATATAGAGAATGCAAAGAATTTTTTAAGTTCAAGATCAAGATTCATATTTGCTATGTGGTCTCCCTGTATTGCCTAGACATACCCATGTCAGGCAGGAGTGACATGGATATGGTACTTTGTATGCATCATTTAGAGTACATCAAGAATGTAGCGTTAAAAATTGGACATAATAGTGCTGACATCGTCTGATAATAATGTAAAGTCCGTTTGACTATTAGGATTGATTTATTCTAACATCTTATAGAAGCGTTCTTCCTTCAAATGTTATTGTGACACTAGGTTCAAGAATATTTTCTTTTAGGTTGTACAAGTCAGCATATGCACTAGTAATGCTTAAAACTCTTGCAAGAGAACAAACTTCAGAATAGAGGACAAGGATACTGTAAAGAGCACTCATTGCTCGTACATGTCACATTAAAATGGCTAAAATTTCCGCAATAACATCAGATTCAGAAGTGAATATCATGTGAGCACTATTTACCTATAACAAACTGAATTGTGGGTTTGACCTTCTATTTTCAAAAAGATTCCTTTTATTTTGCAGATAAACTCTGAGTGGAAGTTATCCAGAAGAAAGCAAGCCTTCAAATTTCCAAGCTCCAAGTCCAACTCTAGGTAATTCCAATTGTGAATTTCTGACCATTTTTAGTTTTAATAATTGGACATATCAGCTCGCTTTTTTGAGAAGTTGGACATATCAAGTCACCTAAAATAACTGCTTCCCAATTGAAATATGCATGATTAGCTAATAATCTGCTAGAGTAATAGAAAGTAAGTTTCATCTAACAGGCTAGCCATACCTTGATATAGCATTTTTATCTTCAAGTGAATCGGCAATAACACCATCAAAACTGCACAAATGAAAATGTAGGAACTAATATATACCAGGCTAATTAAGAGTTGCGATAGAAAGTTACAGAAATGGACTGTCACGAGGATCCAAGATGGCAAAGCATGCTTACATTGACCAGTCAATGTGATCATATCTTTCAGCGGTTAAAATTGATATTTGCCCTCCTATTTCTTCCCATATGGACCTCGCAATGCCATCCTCCACAGCATATATCTGCAAAGAAGAGTTTTAAGTGGGATATATGCTTGCACATAATCATTATGCACCACTATCAAACAAGGTGCGTCACAACTTAGATCTGGACACCATATTTCGCGCCTATCTTAGCTTAATCCCAAGTTTTAACATAGAACAAATGTCTTATAGACATATTAAAATGTCCATAATTAGATATGTGATGCGATTTTCATTTAGAAGATACAGATGGGAGAAAGAAAAGTAACCTTAAAAAATAAGAATGACTATAACTCAAATTAGAAACTGTAAAGTAAATGGGGAGAACAAATGATAGTATGGTTCCATTTAAAACCTAATTCCACAAATATGCCAGATCAGTCCCCTCCCAGCTCCAAGAGAAGAACCTACTTCTATTTCCCCAAACTTTAAGTGTATTAATCTCAATGGGGCACACGTTAACCCAGTTCTCAGCTCAATTACTTCACATCCAAATTTTCACTCAATCGTAAATAAAAGTTGGTCATATATGAATCTCAAATAAAATTTTCAGGTAAAAACAATCTTTTTAGCTGAAATACCATCTGAAATATAGAATAGTTGCAATGTAGATGCTTAAAGTTTTTATCTCTATAGATAGTACATATATATAGGATACAGCAAACAGATATTATAATTTAAAGTTTCCAGAAATTACCTTAATCATATACCGTAGTCCCCGTAAGTTCTTCACCACAGTAGACAGCATCAATGACAGTGGGTCCTTCTTCATGTTTCCTAAGACCTTACACAATCAAATTGAAGCATGGTTAAATTTGTGAAAGCTACAGAGACCAATGGCAAAGTGCATCTCAATATAGGAAGCAATACGGAGGATAATATAATATAATATGAAGGAAACCAAATAAAAAATGGAGACTTGATTCTCAACCATTTTATTTTTGAGAAGAGATTCTCAACCCAGTCTTATCTCTATGCATTTTAAAATTAGCAACTGGAAATGCATAATCCATGTAAAAAAAATTCACTCACATCTGCTAAGATTGAATAACTGCAGAAACCAGGTAAACATCACAGGTCGTGAATATTGAGCAAGAGGGGATCTAATATATTCTTAAACATGTCAAAATGTTCTTCTCATATTTTATTTCACTCATCTTCCTCGATATATAAAAAGTGATCGGATATCCCCCAAATTCAAGCAAACATTAAAATTACAGTTCCAGGCTAGTAAAGAGATGGTGCCACTAGCACAATTCACGTGACGGTATGAATTTCTTAAGTTTGAATCATCTGCCATCATCTCCAGATCTCTAAATCTCTAGTACAAACTGCAGTTCCATGCATCTAGATCTTACAGGTTCAATCAAAAAGAAAAAAGAAATACAATCTACAAGTAATGCTAATTGACAATTAAATCATTGATTTGATGTGCATGACACCAATTTTATTTTTTATATTTTTGGGTTTTCCATCCATTGCATTTGTGCGACTAGAGGTTACAAGTCAGAGGAATAACTCCAAATGCATTGTTTGTAAGTAAACATGAATGTGATAGCACTCATACTTACTTACCAAAATAAAGCATTCCGTATTCATGAACCAAACTGATCTGTAAAACATATTTTAAATTGAAATTTTAAACACGTATCATCCAATTGCTCTCACATTGACGTGAAAAAACATATCTATAAAATGTCAGGTTCATATAAATTTATCCAAGCTCTATCATTCAGTTACTCCCCTTAGTTACTCTCTTTTGGAAATACAATGAGCAGCGGAAGTTCTTTTTTTTATGACAGTGATGTCGGGACCAGCTTGCGCTCACCTCTACTATTCCATGTTACGTGCTGCCTCCCACCAGCACAGGTACCGAGCAACTCTGCCTAACTAAAGCTTAGGCAAATGGGAAGAAATCACCCGGCGAATTTTTGCCTCTACTGGAATTTGAACCTGAGACCTCATAGTTCTCCTCCCACTTTATTGACCACTAGACCACACTCTTAACGCTAGCTTAGTAATCACTGACTAAGGTGGTTGCATTACCATATGTTTATGTAAGCGCTTAGCCTATACTAAAAAATAAGTTTCAGTCTCTTGCTATGTTGTTGTAATCTTTATACTATTAGATAGATTGACATCAGAGTTCTCGCACCTAGTAGCCCTTATATAGCAATAGCAAACAGCCAAATTATAGCCTATCAACAGGCTAGTCAATATCAGTAGGGGCCTCTTTCCTAACGGAGTCAGCCCAAACATGGACAATGATAGGGATACCAAAGATCTACGACGAGAGAGAGAGAGAGAGAAAGAGAGAGAGAGGGGTGGGCTTGGGGACAGACCGCATCATAGCTATTCTATTCCTTCTGTACTACAGTTCAGTGGAGAAATTAGAAGAGAACAATTTCAATCCGTGCTCTAACAGAGTGTGCATGAGCAGCAGGAGTTCTTCCGAGACATAAAAATGTTGTATCAAAGAAGAGAACTCTAATTCTATCCAACAATTGAGCATGATCATGTAAGTATCAACTTCTGCATTGACTTCTTAAATCTTCAATTGGAATTTTACCACAAATTAGTTATCTGGTTAAATTTTAACTTGCTTTCTTCCACATCTTTAAGTGATCGCTGTAGCTTCCTGAGTTCTTCTACAGTAATTCTGAAATAACTAATAAGCAATTCTCATACTTAAACATAAACACAAGGCAATATAGAGTTTCTTACTAGCGCAATCCGAGGAGGCCGAACACCAATTCTAGGCTGATTCCTGAGCAAGTCTAAGCCATTACGAAGCTGAAAGCTCCGCTGTTGAACAAACTCCAATGAACTCCCCAACTTCAAATCATCCCTAACGGACCACCGCCAACGAGCTCTCTCATTCCCTTGCTTTAACACCGACATGATTGAACTCTGTAACACCATAGACGCCAACGCAAACACAAAAATAACCAAAAATATGCACAAATATAACCACGATCTCTCTCTAAAACAATAAAAAAACAGCTTCCTAGTGTAAGATCGGTTATAGTGATGGTGATGGTGATGATGAGATCGTGCCGCTGTTTTCCACTGCCGATCCGGCGATAACGTCGGCGACGGCAGCGGAGGCGATGGTTTATGTGAATTTCTCTTGAAGCGAAAACGGTCACGGATCGAGTGAAATCCACCGCCGGAGTTGATGGCATTGTCATCGTTATTATTATCGTCGCCGGAGCTCGCCGAGCTACGGCCCATTGTCATTGTTAATTAATCGACGAGTATTTGATTCAGTGAGTTGTATTTGGAATTTGGCATTGAAAAGAGTGTGTGATTTGAATCGGATAAATGGCGAAGTGTGAAATGTTAGAATTCTGTTTTTCGTTTTGCTTACACAGCTTCTTCACTCGTTTTTCTGTATCTGACTGTGATTTGCTCAGAAAATGACAAAAAAGTCTCCTTTGTTAAAAGTGAGAATTTTAACTATTTAAAAAGATTTATGGAATTTTATATTTGGAGATTAAACTTTTGTATTTTTAGTTTATTTCTGTTTCTGGTGCAATTTTTTTTTTTTTTTTTACTTTTTCAATCCATTAGTTGTCGTGGTTACTAGATATATCTGGTCCAAAATAGTTGCCATTTAGAAAATAAGGTATAATTTACTATTTTTTCCATCTTGCCTTAGCATTATTGAATAATTAAAGATATAAATAATTATAATTAAAAAGTCTTTCTTATTTACTATTAATTATTTTTTAAGTAATGTATAAGAGAAAGACACGACAATTAAAGTGGATCAAAGGGAGCAAGTGTAATTGATTAATTTCTGCTATTTTTTGTTTATTTTTCTATGTTTAGTGTAGCTTTTTTAGAATTTTATTTATTAAATATTTTATAGGGGTTATTTTTTTCTGATTTTCTTCTTTTGTTTGAATTGAACAAACAACGTGATGAGATGATCTGTGGGCTCTACGCGCTTTGCCGGCGGGCAATTATGGTCAGATTATTAGATGGGTAACTGAAAAGTTATAGAATTACCATTTACTGAATAGATGTAGTAAATGAGGAAAAAGAAAGAATAAAGATGTTTAAATAAATACCTATAAAGAGAAAATGATCATTAAACTTTTCTTGTACATATGTAAATTAGGAGTAATTATTGCGACTCATAATGTTAAATTGCTAACTTTAATACAATTATTGGGTTCCAATTGAAGTTAATTTTTTTGTGTTATTTTAGTCAACAATTTAATAGCGATGGACCTCTCATTTTAGTTATTTCCACATCATGAAAATAGTTTGTTAAAAACGTGAATACCATTCACGTTCTGTTTTTTGTCACATTTAATGTGAAAAAGAAAGCACTTTTGCCATTAATAATTGAAAGAAAACACCATGAAAATTATAGGAATTTTTACATTCTTATGCCATATAGTAAACTATATTACCCTCTATGCTTAATTTTTAATATAATTACCTTTTATATACTTAATTACTATTTATGTACCATTTTAGAATTTTAATGGTATTAATTAGTCTCCTAATTTTACTCAACCGTATATTCTCACTCCCTCAAATTTCTCTCTCCAAATCCCACCACCTCACTCACGTATCAAACCACACCCACGATTTCCTCTTTTAAAACTAGCGAAAATCTGTAACGCCTCCACCATTGACAACCATTAAAAAGTTTTGAAGCTTTGAATTCGAATTTGGGTTTTCAAAAAATATTTGTTTGTTTGGATTGGATGTTGTTGCAAAGAATTGAGAATTTTCTTTACGTCTCTCTCTATCTCTCAATCCCAAATTTTAGTAATATAAAACAAAGGAAAAGAGAGCAGCAATTCCACCATTGACAACCATTAAAAAGCTTTGAAGCTTTGAATTCGAATTTGGGTTTTCAAAAATCATTATTTGTTTGGATTGAGTGTTGTTGAAAATGATTGGGAATATGATTTGGAGTTTATATCTCAATTTTGAGGGGTTTTGGTGAAGTTAAACTTGGTTTTGGCTGAATTTCAGATTGAAACTCGAAGAAGAAGAAGAAGAAGAACACATGACATACATTATATTGTAGAAATTATAGAAAAATTGTAGACTGTTGTTTATTTATTTTTCTTTTATTCATTTAACTATTGTATGAAAGTTGAACAACATTATATAAAAATTATATTTAAGCGGTATAATATATAATTAGTTGTATGAAATTTATTTTTACTATGTATAATTAATTGTATGAAATTTGCTTGTCTTGGTATACTTGTCCTACTTCAATAAAAACTTGGTGTACTATCTGTTATTATTATACTTTCATATTCCTCTATAACGGGAGATGTTGGCATATCAAGTAACTTTAATGTTCCAGACGTACTTGCATGAAAATAAAGATAAATTCAGTTATGAACAATTTGTAGAAATTTTGTAGAAATATTAAAATTCTGTATTTCATATTAATTTTTCAAATGATATGTAGTTTTATTGTAGGATAAATGTAGAAATTTTGTAGATATTGTGAAAATCCATATATATATATATATATATATATATATTTACTCTGACATGTAGTTTATTTTATAGATAAAATGTAGATAAAGTGTAGGACATTGATATACAACCAGAATTTGATAGAAAATGGAACAACACAAACCTGCAACTGTGTTCTCATTGGTGATACTCAATTCCATATTGAAATCGCGAACAGTTATACATAACAGATACGATTCTAAGTTTTTGTTTTCCTTTTTCGTCTCCATATATACACAACTACAATATAATACCACTTAAATACAATTTTTATACAATGTTGTTCAACTTTCATACAATAGTTAAATGAATAAAAGAAAAATAAATAAACAACAGTCTACAATTTTTTTACAATTTCTGCAATATAATGTATGTCATGTCTTCTTCTTCTTCTTCTTCTTATTATTATTCGAGTTTCAATATGAAATTAAGCCAAAACCAAGTCTAATCTTCACCAAAACCTCTCAAAATTGAGATATAAACTCCAAATCATATTCCCAATTATTTTAAACAACACCCAATCCAAACAAATAATAATTTTTGAAAACCCAAATTCGAATTCAAAGCTTCAAAACTTTTTAATGGATGTCAATAGTGGAATTGCTGCTCTCTTTTCCTTTGCTTTGTATTTGATTTCTATAATTTTTTTGGATGTATCGATCATTAATTGTTGTGCTATTGTAGAAATCAATAGACTATAACTCGCATCCTCATCGACTACAATGCCATCGACCTGAAGTTCTCTAAATCTCCCATAGCTATCCAAATTCTCATTCAGTTGTAGTATAATTGGGATTTTGGACATAATTGCATTTGTTGCAGAAGAATTGTAGAAGATTTAGTCGTTTTTGATTTGTGAAATTAGAAAAAATGTTGAAACCCAGTGTATCGCAAAAACAGAGTCGCTAAATTTTGAATTGAAATAGCTGATAATATTAATGCGTGATTTGGGTTGTAAAATATCTGGAAAAATATTTAATTCCCCAATATTAGCGCGCCTAAGTAAGGAAGCCTACAATTACAATGATTCCTTATTTAATGAGTTATTTATATTTTGTCGAAATACTATTAGCATGACGGGTAATATGCAAACTATGAACATATTTGATAATATAGTTTCCTATATGGTAGATGAACGAAAATTTGATAACAGGAAAACATAACATGGAAAAATGTTGCGAATTTCAAAATATTATAGATGATTTTCGTGATTCAGTTTATTAGATTGCCGAATATTTTGGGGGTATTTTCAATTTCGGGTAACAAATACAAAATAAATTTCTTTAAAAATACATAAACAGGTACTTTAATTTGTTTTTCAATCCTCTCAAAAGATTGCCTTAATGAATCACAAGGAAAAAGGATAGAGTAAAATACAATATTGACCGGACAATTGAAATTAATTGCACTCGCTAGTCAAAAAAATATATTAGAAAATATGTATATTATATATATACAATACGCATATATTAAAAAAAATACATTTTATCGCTATTATTTTTGGGAGCGGTTAAAAATACATATTTCTCAACCAAAAAAATACAGATCAACAAAAAAAATGACGCTGAGCCTTAATGCTTAAACATGTGATTTGGAATATAAAAAGTTAGATTAGTGTTGGATTGTGACTGTTTCTCACCGACACATTGTAGATTATGCTTTCTCTGCTTAAATATGTGTCCTTGAAAAGAAAATCATTCTCTGCTTATTACTATTTGACACTTGGATTATGCATTAATTATTCAAAGTACTTTACTAACTTCTATGTAATTATAAATTGATGTCACATGAAGGAATTTAAAGCTTTTAACCCTTTTTAGGATCTCAATAACTATCTATCTTTTTTTTTTTTTTCCCTCGGGTACTTTATTTCAGTTTTTTAACTTTTATTTGGTAAGTATTCATTCATTCTTAATCAAAGATTTGGAGTTCCATTTCTGGATATGAAGCTGCCTTTGTTAGAGAGCGTGAATCCTGATTTAGTGGGGTCCCAATACGTATACTGAACAACAGGTGGAAAACCAAAAAAATAAGAACATGAAAAGTTAAGCAAGGTCTTCTAATGACTCATCCTATTTATTTCTCTTCTTTAGAAATTTCACCACATCAAAAGTTTGTTGCTCCACCTTTTGAACTTTTATTTGAGATTTAATGTTAAATCTAGAATTTTTAAGGAATAATCTTGGTAAGTTATCAGAATTTTGTCGACTATTTTACCATTAAATGTGGATTATAAGAAAGATAATATACTCTTGTGCTTAAATTGACTGCCATTGCACAATAAAATCACAGCTTATGAAATGAAGAGACAGATGACAAAGAGGAAGAGAAGCACTGGTGGAGTAAGTTACTTCACTAAAACATATAACTAATGTTTATTCCTGTAAACGTATCATACAACTGGTGTGGTCATACTACAAACAGCTACATCTTACATTGCATGAATTATAGCAAATTATTGGCTAGCTTACAATTATAACGTGTATATAGTAAGTATATGCTATGGCATCGACTTCATTCTTCGTCTGGATAAGCTTCAAGAAATTCCCTAATTATTAGCCTTTCGTCTGAAGTAAGATCAGGATCATCACTAGTGATCCTATTCCGAACTGCTGCACTGATGCTGTCTGGATTGTCGTCAAGAACCTGCTGGCACGTCGTGAAGTCAAAGAATGGTAACTCTAGAGTTAAAGGTCAGAGTAAATAGACATTCGACTTTTTAAGCAGTTCCAACAGAGATAAGGCTAAACACTCTTCACTGCAGCATATGATGGCCAATGAGATGTCCGGTGAAAAGTATGGATAAACAATTCTATCTAGTTCCAATATCTGGTGTATGCTAGTCAGTGTTTTATCTCTTGTGCCTCGGAAGAAGACATTTCGACACGGGAATAATAAATAAAACACCAACTAGTGAAACAAGAAGTCCAAAAGAACAAAGGCACAAGTAAGAAGAAACTATAGGACATGGCACCTCTCTCTCTATAAAACCAGGCAAAATCAGTTCCTTACCTTTACATAGTTGTTGACATGTCCATCTTTGTTGGGAGAAGTGATGGGCTCAAACTCACTGCATGTCCATACACCATCAACAATATACTTGTATTCATAGTGTCCTTCCTGTTAACGGAGAGAAATTAGGATTGACAACCTTTACAAAACATTTGTTGTATGTTCTCCAACTAATTTATAACAATATATACTTTTTATGTTATTAATTTATAATAGTATATTCTTTAGATGGTTTTGGAATAATTTCATGAAATTTGATTGTTAATGTCACAGCATTCTAACACGAAGAACCATGGGGTATATGGCATGTTTGAAGTTTAAAAGATTCAGTAGGTTGTGATGAATATATGAAATGTTTCTATAATTCTATTTCCGTCATTGTAAGAAAGGAAGAAATACACCAAGCCTAAAAGAACATACTTACAGGCAAATCCCTCTGGAGAGTCCACAAACCTCGTTCCTCATCAAATTCCAAGGGTATTCTCTGAAAACATTATAGAACAGTTGTTAAACTAGCTCTAATATAAAGCATGGAATAATGCAAAGTTGCAAAGTTGCATCAAGTGAGAAGAATATTTCATGAACCTTCTTTCAAAACATGTAAAATGCAATGGAATGCTATAATAATGGAGACACGTTATTCTTAAAAATGTTCCTTCCCAAGTAGTAAGAGCTCTTACTATATTGAGGACAGGGAATGTGATTGCTATAGAGTAATCTACGTGTAACCAGTGAATTGATCTTAGATAATATTAAAAGACAACATTATTGAGAAAACTTTCTAAAAAATAAACGGTAACACTCATCTGACAATTCATATTTTTTTACTATTTTGAATTCTCGGCCTTCATTATAAAACTACAGAAGTATATCCTAGTGTCTCAACTGAAGTTTATTTATCAGGTTTTGGGCAACTGACAGTCGAAACTTGAAAAAGATGAACTTCAATATTTTCTGGTCAGCAATAAAACTGTCATACATTCGGAAGAAAATAACAAGGTACCGTTTGTGAGACGTGACTATTACCTGGCCCCAGCCAATATCAAGTCCAGATATTTCCACTGTACTACAATCATCACCAGACCATGTCAACGTGGCAGGCTTCCTTTTAAGGCCTGTAAGCTTTAGAAACGAAGATACTTAGCCAGGAACAGAAAAGCATATATGAGAATAACCACCTATCATAATTGGAAAGCAGAATGTGAAATGAAAAATAGATGTAAAGGCAGCTGGGGAACAACACTGTTTGCGGAAGACATATCTAGCTAAAACAAAGATGAAAAGTCTTCCATGGTGTTGTAGAAGATTGTAATGCAACAAATATTATACTATAAAATCTAGTTTCTTTCTGCACGTTATAGCAGTATTGACCATTCACCAAAGAAAAGAATACTGTTGTCAGATATACATAGCACTATGGATCCTAACTAATGATTCAAATTACATATTTAATTTATTAAGTGATAAAGTGCAATATATATTACCATGCATCCCCCATCAACACCAAAAGCCACAAGGGAACTATGGGAACGATAAATTGTTAAAACAACAGTAGAACTCACAATGTCTGCTGTGGCACTTTTGATGGCATCTAGTTTTGGAAAGCAGGAACGCTTGCTCTGAAAAAAGATAGAGTTGGTCAAGATATGTAAAATCCAGTTCGAGTTGAAAAAAAAAAAAAAACAGATTACGCTATATAAAAGGGAAAAAATAGTAAAAAGAATCAGCTAAGTTTCAGTGGCTATGGTTCATAAAAATATTCCGAGGAAATTTTTATTGCAAAAACCAATAAAACATCGTATTACTCTATCCTCAACAGGCTATAATCAACTTCAAAAACTTTGGCTACAGAAGCGATCCGCATAAACTCTTTCCTCAGGTCATCAGCATAAGGATTTTTAGTGCAAAGACCAATAAATCATGGTATTACTCTATCTTCAATAGATGATATCAACTTCAAAAGTTCGGCTACAGGAACCTATAAGACAAACTCGTCCTCCTCAAGGACCATAATTCATGGTAACTCATCTCAAAGAACACTTGGTGTTATAGCAAGCCAGACAGCAACAACAATACTTTCAAAAAGTGAAACTACATAACCAACATAATAGGGAAAAATTACCATGAGTAAATTGAAAGCTTCACTAAGCTTATAGCCTTGAACCCAGAACATATATGTCAACTGCAATTCAAAGTTCCAAAAAGAATATAAGTACAATCACAATGTAAATTATACAAATAAAATATTTCCATCCAATCGTGATTGCATTTCAAGTACAAGATACTTTTTCAAATAAGAAATTACAAGATACATTTGATAAATAAAACAACACAGTTCCAGGTGCATATCTGTAGAAATCTGAAATAGTTTGCATTTTCTTATTAAAGATCACATTCTCCTTAAACGCTACACTAACACATGGTTTTTTTTGCAAGCAAAATCTCAGTACTGAAAAAGTCTCATGCCCGCGAAGATCTGTTATGAGTCGAAAGCAAAGGTAAAGTTAATAAGAACATTTTAGAAATCATTCTGCAAGTCCTAGTTCGCTAAGGAGGATGTACAAGGAGGACTGCCAAAATGTATGAAAGAGCTTTTGCCGCAAAAGCTTCAGGCAATGTCGCACGTCACAAACTCAACTTGTAAGTAATCATACAGTTCAACATGGAATCAAAGTACGCAGAGGTACTAAGTTCAAGTCTCACTAGCATCCTTCATTAAGGAGAAGTTTTCACATGCTTGAACCATGAAAGAGAATCAAGTTAGCACTTGAGGGGTGTGTTGAAGATATACTTAAGTAAATAAAGTGTCCTCTCTAACTACTCAAACTTTTGAATGAGGTGATTGCACGGCTCAAGGCATGAAATCGGCCAAAAGTCTGATTTGGAGTATGACCAGCTATTGAATGGTTTCTTCTCCTACTTGTGTGCAGCCTGCAAGCACCAGAGAGGTCATTGTCCAAGACGATTCACCCGACATCTTTGAGGTTTAGAAGAAGGCAGAACATGGACCAATGCAGACAGAAGGGACCCCAGACAATGATGAAATTTCGGTGAACTTTTCCACTGCCCTTCTACGGCTCTTGCAATCATTAGTCCATTACAAACACCACAAAGTGGCAAAAACAAAAGAACAAATGCAAGTACAATCACCAGATCAGTATAATAGAGCAGTCACAATGGACTTCTAGCACAAAGCAAAGGCACTGAACTGCTAATTGAAAATCAAAGAAAAGACAGAATCTGCTCAAATTCACGAATTTGGATCAGGTGTTTTCCGAATTGTGGCTGAAAATTGGAGATGGGAACGGAAAGTGTTAGGACTGGGATTTGGAGATGAGGGGAGGGGGAGTGCAGAAAGGAAACTTTTTATCATGGAGTTTGATTCTGTTGTTGCAAGAACTTGATGTGTAATGCTGCAATGCTCCAGGGCAAGCAATGAGTGTTAAGTTTGGAAAGGAGTGGTGGGAATTGATTCAGGTACAAAGATTGAGAGGAGGTCTAGCTGACATAGAATGTTGGAGACGAAGAGACAGGGAGATGAGGTGAGAGGAGCAGAGACCATCAACAGGAAAAGACTGCTACTCGGAAGATAATAATGTATGAAACACACTTATTCAGACAAGGGAAATTGATTGCATCATTTCATATTAAAGAGGATGTAGGCCACTTAGATATTTAAGGTCTTGCATTAAGCGCAAGTAACGTATATTAGTGCATCAAAAAGTCTGTCTATGGATAAGCAAAGAACAAACTCAAGTAAATGAAGAAAAGAACAAGTATTATGCTAAAGTGACAGCAACCTTCTTCTACGCAAAAACACAATTTCAGATCTTCCCAGAAGCCAAATCTACATTTATCAATTCAAGGTTGACTGGGAAAAAGTCATTATTTCAGGAGCAAGGATACTGTGCTCTATATCATTAAAGTGTTGAGAAATGATCCTAAAAACACAAGCAAGAGGAGGAAACTTCCATGTTTAATTAGTACTTTAATGCCATTGCATCTGTCAGGCGACATAGAGAAACTCATAAGCACTTACCGCAACTGCCGGAGCTCTGCCAAGTCCAGCGGTGCAATGTATGTAAGTCACACCCCCATTTCTATTGACGGCCTTGCTCAGTTTGCTTACAACAGCTGGAAGCCGCAACCTCAAATCAAATGCATCAAAATCCCTGCGTCATCAAGCATCAACACAATTAGGAATTAACTTTTGGAAATACCTCGTGGCATCACATATTCTAGAGATTATAAAATTTTATAAATACGCATTAGCAAAATGCTTGTCCAATTTTTCGAAAAAACTTTTTCTGTTTTCATCTTAGCTTGGGGTAAGAATGAGAATGCCAAGACATGTCAGCCCATGTAATGAAGAACCTCTTTTCTAACACAGCAAGATAAGGCAGAGTACATTTAGCAAATATTCTCAAAATAAAAATAACTTCATCTTTTAGTACTGTGCACATATGCTGTTATAATACAAGCATATTGCTGCTCGCAATCAAATTCCAATCCTGATTATTCCTTCTTAATATGGGTTTAAGACAAGAATGCAAAAACAAAATAATTTCACATCGTATAATATTATGTTGTAAGTCTTGTAGACCTAATGTACTTAACACAAAAAGTGCATACACACTTGCAGTTATATTTATCAGCCATAATAAAAAGTATAACAATTTTGGTATCTGTAAAAGATTTCCGCAACTGCCAACCAAACGACTAGGAAATAAACAAGTGTGCTTACTTTAGTGATTGCATTTCTTGCAATTGAAGGAAGAAAAGGAACTGATTCATGGGCGATATGGAGAATAAATCTTTTGCAAATGAATGCAAAACTTAGCCCAGTAATAAATGTTTTCTTTCTTGTCCTTTAACCTGTTATTCCATGTTCAAAGTTCAAACCAACTCTAAGCCTTTAATTTATTTCCGTTTAAACCTAAAAAGTAACAGAAAGAAGAACATGCATTTCTCAATGGCATAAACTCCTGCACTAGTTGTAACATCAAAGAAGTGGTCAACTTTCATACAAATGAAAAGGGATAGATAGAGATACAGAGAGAGAGAGAGTGTGTGTGTTTACATTGACAAAACAAGGCACTGCAGAACTTTTTTTTAACTTCTGCTAAACTAACCTTATTTCGGCACGCAAGTGTTCAATATCACTGCATTTGTTGGCATATTCACGAATTGCACCGATATCAACCCCAAAATATCTAGAGAACACTAATTAAGGACTTGTAAAAAGATGTCGTAGATTGAGGGTGAAATAGATTGGTTGATCCAACATGAAATAAACAATCATGACATATTTTACGGATACTCGAGATCTGGATTTTGCTGCAAGCAAAAAATAGTTTTTACTCCAATGCTGCGAAGCTTGTCCACATCCTCAGGAGTCTGTCAATTTTGTTGGAGTCAAAAAAAGAAGTCAAAAGATCACCTCGAGAAAAGGATAATATGTTCTAAGAAAAAGGAATTACTCGTCACCTGTAGACATGACCCAACAATCAAATCTGGACGGATGAAGTTGTAGTTCATTCCTAACTCATGCCTATAGGTTAAAACTGCATTAAAAAAGTTAGTGGCGATATGAGTGCCACACTTGTTAGTTAATAGAACTCTGCAAATTTTCTGATTAATTACTGCCTAAAAGAGAATGTCATTAAGTTAGATGATCCGGACATTATGCTAATACAACTGAATCAGGAGCAAACTTGGAGTTGCAGTTTGCATAAGGAAAGGATCTTCAACAAAGGGCAAGGCAAGAAGGAGAAACAAAGAAAAGTAAATAGTAGAAAAAGATTGTACATAACTTAACCGATTCAGCTAGCATGTAATGCAACTTTATAAAATTGCCAGGGGCAGGGAGACTAATAAGTTTTCCTTGATAAGTCAAACTACTAAGTTTAATAGCTTTCTTATTCATATTGGAAAGGCATGCACCAGAAAAATCCTCAATGTGAAAGAAAATAAAGTTCACAAACCAGAAAATGTGTAGAAAGATAGACTAACCAGCTCCCATGGCTGCAGTCATGTCATTACTGTATGTATCAGATTTTACCGCATCCTTCTCTGTTTCATCCTTCTCTGTACTAGATTCAGAACCAGATACAACCTAGAAAGAGAGCAAGAAAGCTAATGCCAATTCAGAAATGGATTTCATAGATAAAAGAAAGAGTAGACAGCGAGAGAGAGGAGAAGAAGCTGCAGTGAACACTTAATAAATGCTACTCCTATAACATATTCGATTTCAACAAGAAGCAGAAAGCATGTTCAAATTTTTTCGCAATTTTTGGCCATATTAGGACTTCACAAACTAGCTTTAAGATATGAAGAAATGAAATGTTGGATCGAGTTCAAATCTATACTTCCACCTCATAGAAACTTTTAGCTCGGAGAGCAGCATGTTGGAGACTATATCTTTAGAAAGATATGTTAATAGATGAAAACAAAAGCAACACTTCGTCTTGTCACGAAAAGTAAATCATGTCCTTTTTCACATCCATTATCCACAACTGGTCATGCCAGCAAATAAGATTTTTTGGTATTAACACGCATATAACTGCTACTTCTATTGTCTTATTTCTTTTGTTGAGTTTATAAAACAAGAATATCTGACATCAATATCCATTTCTATGATGGCACCCAAGGGTGTGGACTGCGGCCTAGTGGTCAATAAAGTGGGTTGAGATTAATGAGGCCTCAGGTTCAAATCTGAGCGGAGACAAAAACACTAGGTGATTTCACCTTGGTAGACAGAGTTACCCGGTACTTGTGCTGGTGGGAGGTAGCAGGTACCCCATGGAATTAGTCGAGGTACTCGCAAGCTGGCCCAGACACCACGGTTATCAGCAAAAAATCCATTTCTATGATGGATAATACTAGCGAAATTGATGTAAATTTTGGAAATGACAAAATCTAGATTCGTCCGGTACTTACTGTTAGGTACATAGATGGCTAATAACAACTCCAGAATGTAAAAGGGAGTAGGTTAATCATATAAATAATCTGATCAATCCAAAAAAATGTAAAGCAAAAAGGAACTACCAGTGAATGAGTCATCATTTGCCAATTCAAATCTTACCTGTGCCACAATACTTAGACGCTGATCAGCAAATTTTGTCATCCCCTGTAAATGAAAATGATAAGGTTCAATATTGATCACAACCTGTAGAAATTACAGATCACCACTCCTTCCTTTTCAATTGTATAACATTTCCTGACGTCCCAAACGTTTGATACCATTCAATTTACATACTACTTTTACAACTTTGAAAATATGTATTCTCTATCAAACGAACGTTACAACCATTACTTAAATATTTAATTGTGAATTTTAGCACACAAGAAAATATATGCACGGCAAATAATAGCAATCTAAACCTAGCAACAAGAGACAATAATCAACGGCAATAAAAGAGTAACAAGGACACCAAGATTTTAATGTGAAAAAACCTTCCCAATAAAGGGAAAACCAGCAAATTAATATCACTACATTAACAAATTTACACTTCAAAATCTCGAGTAAAATACTCAATAGACCACTATACACTTAAAAGAAATAGTCCTCTTTTGAAATGCACAACTTATTATAACATCGCTCACCTTCTCAAATTTTCTGACAGACTATTTTCTTTCTCACTGTATGCAGTAGCGAAGTCAGGAAATTCAATAAGGGTGTTCAAATTTTGAATACCCTTTGCCAGTGGGCTATGTAAGGGTGTTCAAAGTCTATTTTTAATAGATAACAAGTAACATTTTACCTTATACGTAGTATAATTTTTCGGCGAAGTGTGGTCAATAGCTTCGCCCCTGACTGTATGTGTAGTGAAATGAGAAGAGCTGCCCTTTTTATAATAGCAAAACTGTGATCTCTAGCTAGTAGAAAAGGAAAACAAAAAATTCCAAGACTTTGTCACACAAACCAAACTTGGTGTCTTGGTCCCACCCAAAGACTGTGAAGTGGGAGGAGCAATAGTCAGGTGCGCGGAAGCTGGCCCGATTAGTCAATTACAACCAAATGGGATGGTATGGACCCCGTATATTTTTCTTCCAATATGACTAACTAATATAATATAGAAATCAAATGAACGTGTGCAATCAAATCTAGTCATCAGGAGAACAAAGAGAGTATAAAAATAAAAAATGACCAATTAAACAAATGCAAGAGATCATTACCAGTGAAACAACGGGGAAATAAGGCTTTTTTGTAGTGCCTGTGAAGTTTCTCAGTGATAAACCAGAGGATCTGAAAACCACATTAAATTGAATTATTAATAGAAAAAAAAAAGAAATTAGAATTTAACAGAAGAAAATCGAGTTACAAACCTGGGAAGATTCTGAAGGCAATTCATTGGAAAATAAATGGAAAAAGCAGAGAGAGGAATGTGAATCTGAGTGTAATATAAAACTGTGAAGCAGAGGAAATGGAAACTGTGAACAAACTTTATTTTATCAGTGTACAGTGTACTTTTAACTTCTGACTGATATTTTTCTCAATGTTTTGGCGTTTTATAACTTCTAATCAAAACTCAAAAGGTACCTTTTTAAAGATTCTCTATAATACCCTCAGATCTTTTTCTTTTTTCCGTAGGGTCCTCAGATCTTTTTCTTTTTTCGTAGGTTACCAGCTTGGAATTAATATTTTCCTTTTCTATTTTTTTTCCTTTCCTTTATAAAAGTAGTGCAAATGTAAAAGATATGGAGTAGTAGTATTTTGAATGGATCACAAAATATGTAATTTGTATATTCCTAATAGAATAGAGGCAACAGTTTTTATTTTGTGTCTAGCTAGTGTGAGGATTAATTTGGTAATCTCAATTTAAACTGTAAGTAATTTATTATCTATCCCTTTTTAACTTTTGGCTATTACATTAAAATCTCATAGAAGACATATAGTGTCTAACTTTCATATCTCATGTAGTCCTTTAAAACTCACGCCTTCTCGATGAGCTATTTCTTTACAAATCTTCAAACCCAAAGAAGTCTTTTCATCGGAGAAACGCTCTGGCACCACTTGTTAAAATATTATGTGACCTTTTCGTACTATCATATAGATACCAAGAGAACATAAAATACAAATATACTATTCTTAAGAACTCTACTTTTATATAGCATGAGGAAGAAAATATTAGAATTTTTTTAAAGTAAGATAACACTTAAATCCTCAAAATTTTCAAGAAAAGAGATGGAGGAAGAGATGATTCTATTTCGCAACTTGAATATCTCAAAATAACTAGAACTACGGCTTTCAGATTTGACCTAAGCCCAAATGACCAGCCTAACTTGCCAAAATTGGGCTGGTTATTGACTCAATTCATCTCAACCCATTTAAAGTTGGAAATTTTACATGAATTAGATAAATAATGCATCTTATTTATTATAAACCAAAATACTTTTTAAAATATTATTATTTGTAGTTACTTTTTATATTTTATAGCAAAGTACAAATATATACAACTAATCCCTCAATTTTTCCCTCAACCCTCTCTTTTCTCCCTCAAATCTCTCTCCCTTTTCCATCTCTCTTCGGCAAGGTCATCGTCTTCTCCGGTGACTCACCGCCATGGCCAAATCTGTTCATATTTTCGGCGACTCTGCTTCAGATTTTCAAAAACTCAATTCGTAGTCATGGCCAGATATGTTCTCCTTCTTCGCTCCAGATCTATCCATGGCGCGATGGAAGATTTGATACACTGTATTCAATTTACTCAAACCTAAAAGTTTTAGATCTATGTATCATTTGAAAAGTTAGAGGCGCGATGAAAGATTTGAGGGTCGGATGTTTGTTCGTCTCCATTTTTAGTTTTAATACAATATATATAGTATTTTGCTTGGCCGGAAGATACTATCTCCGGCGAACTTTCTTCTCTTCTTTGCTATTGAGTCACATACAATGATACAAATACATTGTATTCTGTATAAATACATTCAAATATATTATATTTCTGTACAAATACATTGTATTTTCGCATGTATTTATGTATTCCGAAGGTTATTTTTTGTGACAGATCCTTGTATTTTTTAATTTTTGTTGTTTTAATACAGCCAAATTAAATAGAGTATAAAAGCAACCACGAATGAATATATTGAACTAAATACAGTCAAATACCACTATTTTTTTGATTTTTTGTTATTTGAATATAGTCGAATTGAATACGGTGAATTGAATAAAATGTATAATAGTTAACAATGAATATAAGTGAATTGAATACCGTGTATACAACCGAATTGAATCGAGCGGTATACATCCTATTTCTTAATTTTTTGTTGTTTGAATATAACTGAATTCAATATAGTGAAATTTAAAACAATTCAATATTGCGTTTTCCGTTATTAAACACATGTAATCCCTATTTTTAGGCGGATTACCTCACTATAGTTATAAAATATATTCATACAGGAAATACAGAATTAACAGTTGTAATTCCAATTTTTCAGGCGGATTACCTCACTGTATTTATAAATATCTCACGCGAATAGATGAAATTCAATACAACAATAACGAAATTGTAGCTACTACCAAGTAATATGGATATTGTAGCTATAGCATGTTAATTGCCATTTAACTATAGTGGCAGGCTAATTTTTAGCCCAAATTGATCCATAAGTAACTTTGCCAAAATATCTTAGAAATTATTGTTTTTTATATATTATATATGACCATAACAAAAGAAAAAAAGTCTTATTTAGAGCCCTTTTTGAAAGCTACAAGGGAATTGGATTTGGGTATAATTACACACTTTGACATATTTGTTTGACCAAGTAACTACTTGATTAGTGAGGAATTGGGTGTAATTGGGAGAGAGTAATTACACTCTTCAATTCTCGAGAGGGGGTAAAGAATTGGAGGTAATTATATTATGTAATTACAAGGCAACCTTTCCAATTCCTTTTTCCCTTTCAATATATTTTTCATCTGGGAAACAAAAAAGGCAGAGTATTCCACTTCTTCCCAACGTGTCTTGCAACTTGTCACGACCCCGGTTCGCCCTCCGTGAACCATCATGACGGCACCTAGTCTTTACGACTAGGTAAGCCTAACAAATACGAAAAAATAAACGAAACTTGCGGAAGATATAATCAAAAGCCAAAAATAACCGAATGAAACAATATTTGAGATGTCCCCTGACATATACAACACAACTTCTCAGAATCTAATACACTATCCCAAAATCCGAAAACTCACGGAAACACAAGCCTTTGGAATATCTAACAGTCTAACTCCAGAATATCTAACAAGAAAGAAAAATATAGAAGGGCAATGTTTAACAGCTAGAATAGAAAGGGACTCCTCGGTCTGCAGACGCGGCAGATGTACCTCGAAGTCTTTAGAGCAATCGCCTTCCTCAAGGATGGTAGGCCTGAGTAGCGGTACCTGGATCTGCACATGAAAAACATGCGCAGAAAGGGCATGAGTACACCACGGTGATACTTAGTAAGTGCCAAGCCTAACCTCGGTTGGGTAGTGACGAGGAAGGTCAGGGCCCTATTGAGGTTGAATAAAATATAAAGATCAACAATATAGAACATAACAATATAAATAAGTACAACAGTAAAATAACACAGGGTGTACAAGACAACAACAATTATACAGAAACAAGGTAAACACGGAAAAGAATTACAGCTTAACACCAATAATAACAATCGGGGATCTCCCAAGATACCGTCATGTAGTCCCATATGTACATATCCAATGGATCTCCCGGGATCCTGTCCCGTAGTCCAACTCATAGTGCGTGGGGATCTACCAGAATCCCGTTCTGTAGTCCCAAATATAAATACCCAGTACTGGAGAATCTACCGGGTGCATTCCCGTAGTTCTATATAACTGTGCAGGGGGATCTACCGGAATCCCACATCCGTAGACCCAAAATAAACAGACAAGGGGGAGCTACCGGAATCCCACATCCGTAGTCCCAAAATAAATACACAACAACAATAACAAGAAAATATACAGAAATGGCAAAATTTCATATTAAGGCAACAAGTGATTCTAGCCTAGCATGCTGCACAGAATTCAAATAAGGCAGGTTGAACAAATAAAGCAATTAAGTCACTTAGACATGCTTTCCTAAGCTAACAACAAGCTTATGGTGCAAGTAATAGAAACAGAAAAGGAAACATACTAGTAATTACTTAGAGAAAACTGATTTTCCAACAATTAGCACAAGTACACACTCATCACCTCACGTACAAGGCAATTCAATTACCAAATATACCAATCCTAAGAGGAAGGTCCCCCACACAAGGTTAGACAAGCCACTTACCTTGAACCGACTCAATAATCAATACGAAACCACGCTCTTGCCACGAGTACTCGACTTCAAATGGCCCAAATCTATTCAATTCAATTTCATAATGTAAATAACACTTCAAGTAACTGATTCTACAATTAAATTCTAAGCTAATACGCGAAATTAGGTACAATGACCAAAACGCCCATCGGGCCCACATCTCGGAATCAGGTAAAATTTATATTTCCAGAACCCTCGCACTCTCATGAGTTCATTATATCAAAAGTACCAAAATCGAACCTCAATTTATCCCTCAAATCATCACTCAAAGATGTCCAATTAGACAAGCCCTAATCCCCTAATTACCACTGATTTTTCTTAATTTTTCATACTTAAATTGATAAAAGTCATTCTAATAACGAGTTTAGGGACCAAAAACCTTACCCCAATGAACTCCTCTGAAAATCCCTCTTGAAAAGTGCTCCCCAAGCTTCTTCCCGTTTTGAAAAAAGATGAAAAATGGCTAAATTTTGTGAAGGCAAGAATTTATATATTCTGCCCAGCGATTTCCGCATCTGCGGTCCCGCTTTTGCGGACCAAAGGTCGCACCTACGTCTTTTCACTTAATGGCCAGGTTCCGCATCTGCGACTTCCAATCTACAGATGCGGTACCGCTTCTGCGGAATTACAACTGCTTCTGCAATTCTTGAAGAAATCCCCAAATTCCGCTTCTATTGCGCCGCACCTACGGAAGCCAAACCGCAGGTGCGGTTATGACTGAACCAGTAGCTGAAGTAGCAACTCTAACTCCAAATATCTTTTCGTCAACCATCCGAATTCATCCTGAGGCCCTCGGGACCTCAACCAAACATGTCAACCAATCCTAAAACATCATTCAAACTTGTTCCAACCTTCGGAACGCTCAAAACAACATCAAAACACCTATTTTTCATCGGATTCAAGCCTAAGAATTCCAAAAACTCTAAAAATACGCTTTCGATAAAAAATCTATCAAACCTCATCCGAATGACCTGAAATTTTGCACACAGGTCACATTCAACACTATGGAACTACTCCAACTTCCAGAATTCCATTCCGACTCTCGGATCAAAATCTCACTATCGAACCGGAAACTTAAAAATTCGACCTTTCGATATTTTAAGCCTAAATTAGCTATGGACCTCCAAAACACAATCCGAACACGTCCCTAAGCCTGAAATCACCCAACGGAGCTAACGAAACCATCATATTTCCATTTCGAGACCGTTTTCACACTGTTCCGACTACGGCCAACTTTCCAACACTTAAGCTCTCATTTAGGGACTAAGTGTCCCAAAACTTTCTGAAACTCAAAACCGAACATCCCTGCAAATCAAAATAGCAGAAATAAACTTGGGAAAAATGATTAATAGGGGATCAAGTCATTAATTCTTAAGACGACCGGCCGGGACGTCACATCCTCCTACACTTAAACATTCGTTCATCCTCGAATGAGCATAAAAACATACCTAAAGTAGTGAAAAATGAGGGTAACGGCTGCACATATCCTGCTCGGTCTCCCAGGTCGCCTCCTCGGCCGGCTGGTCCCACCACTAAACCTTTACTGATGCAATGTTCTTTGACCTCAGCTTTCTAACCTGCCTGTCCAATATTGCCACTAGCTCCTCAACATAAGATAGATCCTTGTCCAACTGTACTGAACTGAAATCCAACACGTGCGACGGATCGCTGTGATACCTCTGGAGCATCGAAACATGGAATACCGGATGAACTCCGGCCAATTTGGGAGGTAAGGCAAACTCATAACCAACCTCCCCAACACGCCTCAATATCTGAAAAGGGCCAATAAATCTAGGACTCAACTTTCTTTTCTTCCCGAATCTCATAACGCCCTTCATAGGCGAAACCCGAAGCAGAACCTGCTCTCCAACCATATAAGAAATATCATGAACCTTCCGGTCCGCATAACTCTTCTGTCTGGACTGGGCTGTACAGAGTCTATCCTGAATCACCTTAGCCTTCTCCAAAGCATCCTGAACCAAGTCTGTGCCCAACAATCTAGCCTCACCCGGCTCAAACCAACCCACCGGGGATCTACACTGTCTCCCATATAAAGCCTCATATGGTGTTATCTAAATGCTAGACTGATAGCTGTTGTTGTCAGCAAACTCCGCCAATGGCAAGAACTGATCCCAAGACCTTCCAAACTTAATCACGCATGCACAGAGCATATCCTTAAGAATCTGAATAGTGCGCTCGGATTGCCATCCGTCTGAGGGTGAAATGTTGTACTCAACTCCACTCGAGTACCCAACTCATGCTGAATGGCCCTCCAGAATCGTGATGTGAACTGAGTACCTCTATCTAAAATGATGGACACTGGAATACCATGCAGACGAACAATCTCCCAGATATAGATCTCTGCCAACTGCTCTGAAGAATAAGTAGTACACACAGGAATGAAGTGAGCGGACTTGGTCAGCTGATCCACAATCACCCAAATAGCATCAAACTTTCTCAAAGTCCGTGGGATCCCAACTACAAAGTCCATGGTGATCTGCTCCCACTTCCACTCTAGAATCTCTATCTGCTGAAGTAACACACCCGGTCTTTGGTGCTCATACTTCACTTGCTGACAGTTGAGACACCGAGCTACGAATCCAACTATATCTTTCTTCATTCACCTCCACCAATAGTGCCTCAAATCCTGATACATCTTCGCGGCACCCGGATGGATGGAATACCGCAAACTATTGGCTTCTTCTAGAATCAACTCTCGAAACCCATTAACATTGGGTACACAAATTCGACCCTGCATCCTCAATACTCCATCATCACCAATAGTCACATCTCTGGCATCACCGTGCTGAACCTTGTCCTTGAGGACAAGCAAATGAGGGTCATCATACTGCCGCTCCCTGATACGATCAAATATGGAAGACCGAGAAACCACACAAGCTAGAACCCGACTGGGCTCCGAAAGATCCAATATCACAAACTGGCTGGCTAAGGCCTGAATATCCATCGCCATAGGTCTCTCCAACGCTGGTAAATAAGCCACACTCCCCAAACTCTCTGCGCGGGGACTCAAGGCATTGGCCACCATATTGGCCTTGTCCAGGTGATACAGAATAGTGATATCATAGTCCTTTAGCAACTCTAACCACCTCCTCTAGCGCAAATTAGACCCTTTTGCTTGAACATGTGCTGCAAGCTCAATGGTCAGTATAAATCTCACAGGGAACCCCGTATAAATAATGGCGCCAAATCTTCAGGGCATGAACAATGGCAGCTAACTCAAGGTCGTGAACATGGTAGTTCTTCTCATATTTCTTCAATTGTCTAGACTCATAGGCAATTATCCTACCATCCTACAACAACACCACTCCGAGGCCAACCCGCAAGGCATCACAATAGACTGTATACGACCCCGAGCCTGTAGGCAATATCAAAACTGGGGCTATAGTCAAAGCTATCTTGAGCTTCTGAAAGCTCGCCTCACACTCTTCCGTCCACTGGAACGGAGCACCCTTCTGGGTCAGTCTGGTCATATTGGCCACCATATTGGCCTCAAGGCATTGACCACCATATTGGCCTTGCCCAGGTGATACAGAATAATGATATCATAGTCCTTCAGTAACTCTAACCACCTTCTCTAGCGCAAATTAGACCCTTTTGCTTGAACAGGTGCTGCAAGCTACGATGGTCAGTATAAATCTCACAGGGAACCCCGTATAAATAATGGTGCCAAATCTTCAGGGCATGAACAATGGCAGCTAACTCAAGGTCGTGAACATGGTAGTTCTTCTCATATTTCTTCAATTGTCTAGACTCATAGGCAATTATCCTACCGTCCTGGAACAACACCGCTCCGAGGCCAACCCGCAAGGCATCACAATAGACCGTATACAACCCCGAGCCTGTAGGCAATATCAAAACTGGGGTTATAGTCAAAGCTTTCTTGAGCTTCTGAAAGCTCGCTTCACACTCTTCCGTCCACTGGAACGGAGCACCCTTCTGGGTCAGTCTGGTCATAGGGGCTACAATTGATGAAAATCCCTCAACAAAACGACAGTAGTAACCCGCCAAGCCAAGGAAACTACAGATCTTTGTAGCTGATGATGGTCTTTATCTTCTTCGGATCCACACGAATACCCTCACTCGATACCACGTGGCCTAAGAATGCCACTGAATCCAACCAAAACTCACATTTCGAGAACTTAGCATATAACTTCTTCTCTCTCAGAGTCTAAAGCACATTCCTCAAGTGTTGCTCATGATCTTCCCGACTTCGGGAATACACCAAAATATCACCAATAAAGACAATGATGAACGAGTCAAGATACGGATGGAACACATTGTGCATCAAATGCATAAAGGCTGCTGGGGCATTGGTCAGCCCAAATGACATAACAAGGAACTCATAGTGACCATACCGAGTCCTGATAACATTCTTCGGGATATCTGGCTCCCGAATCTTCAACTGATGGTAACCTGAGCGCAAATCAATCTTAGAAAACACCCCTGCGCCCTGAAGCTGGTCAAACAGATCATCAATACGAGGCAAAGGATAACTGTTCTTAATTGTCACTTTGTTCAACTGGCGATAATCAATACATATACGCATAGAACCATCCTTTTTCTTCACAAACAAGACAGGAGCACCCCAAGGTGATATACTGGGCCGAATAAAACCCTTATCAAGCAATTCCTGTAACTGATCCTTCAACTCCTTCAACTCAGGAGGAGCCATACGATACAGAGGAATATAAATGTGCCTAGCAACAGATTAATGCCAAAGTCAATATCTCTATCAGACAGCATGCCCAGAAGATCAGCTGGAAACACATCGGGAAAATCCCGTACTACTGGAACTGAATCAACTGAAGGGGTATCAATACTGACATCTCTCACATAAGCTAAATAAGCGTCACACCCCTTCTCAACCATACACTGAGCTTTAAGAAAAGAGATAACTTTACTAGGAGTGTAATCTAAAGTACCCCTCCACTCAACACGTGGTACACCTAGCATAGGCAACGTCACGATTTTGGCGTGACAATCAAGAATAGTATAATGGGGCGACAACCAGTCCATGCCCAAGATAATATCAAAATCTACCATGCTGAGCAACAATAAATCGGCTTTGGTTTTAAAACCACTAAGACAACCAAACACGACCGATAGATGCGGTCCACAACAAGAGAATCTCCCACAAGAGTAGAAACATAAATAGGGGAACTCAAAGAATCCTGAGATACACCCAAATGCCGAGCAAAATAAAAAGACACATAAGAATAAGCGGAGCTTGGATCGAATAGAACCGATGCATCTTTGTGACAAACCAGTATAATACTTGTGATGACGGAATCGGAGGCAACAACCTCGGTATGGGCAGGAATGGCATAGTATCGGGCTTGGCCTCCTCCTCTAGGGTGACCTCTACCTCCTCGACCTCCACCTCTAGCTGGTTGAGCAGGTGGGGTAGCAACTAGAGCCGTAACTATAGCCTGAGAACTTTGCGGGGCATGTTGTGGCTGAGAAGTTTGTGGAGGTGCACCCCTCCCAAGTCTGGGGCAATCCCTCACCATATGAAGGGTGTCACCACACTCAAAACAAGCTCTAGGAGGACGTGGTTGCTGTGCTGGCTTGGGCCAGGTCTGCTGGACTAACCTCTAGAAGCACCCCGCGCAGGAGGCGCGCTAGATACCAGAAGTGCATAATAAGGCTCCTGAGGTCTAGGAGGAGCTGGAATACCACTAGCTACTGGAAGAGCTGAATGAATAGGGCGACTCATATAACCCCTACCATGACAACCTACTGCTGGGGCACGGGCACTAGAGAAATAGCCCGACTCTCGAGACCTCATGGCCTCCCTCTCCTCTCTCTCCCTAGCATGCATACCCTCAATCCTCCTAGCAATGCTCACCACCTGCTGATAAGAAATATCCATCTCTAACTCACGAGCCATGCTAGATTTGATACTGGGAATAAGGCCCTCAATAAATCGGCAAACCCTCTCGCGAATAGTAGAAACCAAGGCTGGTGCATACCTAGCCAAGCTAGTGTAACGAACATCATACTTTGAGACAGTCATAGCACCCTGGTGCAAATACTCAAACTCTGCGCGCCATGCATCCTTGAGGCTCTGAGGAACATACTCTCTCAGGAACAGATCTGAAAACTGAGTCCAAGTCAGCGAAGCAGCCTCATCCGGACTGTCTAACTCATAGGTGCACCACTACTCATAAGCGGCTCCTCGAAGCTGGAAGGTAGTGAAGGAAACCCCGCTCGATCCTGATATACCCATGGTACGGAGAATGTGGTAACTCTCATCTAGAAATCCCAGAACATCCTCCGATGCTATACCGCTGAATACATGAGGCTTGTACCTCTTGAACCTCTCAAGCCTCAGCTGCTCCTCCTCGGAAGCCGCTGCCCTGTCCTCGGGATGAACTGGCACTGCAGGCAGTACATGAATAATCTCAGGGACCTGTTCAACATGCACTCGCTGATCAGGAGTGCGGGCGGCGGGAGTCTATGCTCCTCCCCCAGCCTGAGATGTAGTTGCAGTAAGGGGAAGCAACCCTACCTAAGCCAGAGTGGTGTACATGCTCATGAACTGTGCCAAAGTCTCCTGAAGAGCTGGAGTAGTGGTAGTAGTAGGCGTGTCAGGTGCCTGGACTCCGGCTGGAACTGCTGGTGGTACCTCGGCGGCAGCTCGCGTAGGTGCTATGGCTGCACCACGTACGCGTTCTCGGCCTCTACCCCGGCCCCTAACGGCTACAGTAGGGGGTGTGGGTGCCTAATTATCTCGGGTAGAACGTGTCCTCACCATCTGTGAGAGAATAGAAGACAAAAGTTTAGAATTGTGATGTCAAATATCGCATGACAAGGAAATCAAATAAAGTGGAATTTTCCTAACAGTTACATAGCCTCTCGTAGATAAGTACAGACGTCTCCGTACTGATCTGCGAGACTCTAATAAACTGACTTGTGATCCATGACTCCTATAAACCTAGAGCTCTGATACCAACTTGTCACGACCCTAGTTCGCCCTCCGTGAACCATCGTGATGACACCTAGTCTCTACGACTAGGTAAGCCTAATAAATGCGGAAAATAAACGAAACTTGCAAAAGAAATAATCAAAAGCCAAAAATAACCGAATGAAACAATATTTGAAATGCCACCTGGCATATACAACACAACTTCTCAGAATCTAATACACTATCCCAAAACCGGAAACTCATGGAAACACAAGCCTTTAGAATATCTAACAGTCTAACTCCAGAATATCTAACAAGAAAGAAAAATACAAAAGGGCAATGTTTAACAGCTAGAATAGAAAGGGACTCCTCGGTTTGCGGACGCGACAGATGTACCTCGAAGTCTCTAGAGCGGTCGCCTCCCTCAAGGATGGTAGGCCTAAGTAGTGGTACCTGGATCTGCACATGAAAAACATGCGCAGAAAGGGCATGACTACACCACAATGGTACTCAGTAAGTGCCAAGCCTAACCGTGGTTGGGTAGTGACGAGGAAGGTCAGGGCCCTACTGAGGTTGAGTAAAATATAAAGATCAACAGTATAGAACAGAACAATATAAATAAGTACAGCAGTAAAATAACACAGGATGTACAAGACATCAACAACTATACAGAAACAAGGTAAACATGGAAAAGAATTACAGCTCAGCACCAGTAATAACAATCGGGGATCTCCCAGGATACCGTCCTGTAGTCCCATATGTACATATCCAATGGATCTCCTGGGATCCCGTCCCGTAGTCCAACTCATAGTGCGCAGGGATCTACCGGAATCTCGTTCCGTAGTCCTAAAAAAAATACCCAGTACTAAGGGAATCTACCGGGTGCATTCCCATAGTTCCATATAACTATGCAGGGGGATCTACCGGAATCCCACATCCATAGTCCCAAAATAAACAGACAAGGAGGAGTTACCGGAATCCAACATCAGTAGTCCCAAAATAAATACACAGCAACAATAGGAAAATATACATAAATGACAAAATTTCATATTAAGGCAACAAGTGATTCAGCCTAACATGCTTCACAGAATTCAAGTAAGGCAGGTTGAACAAATAAAGCAATTAAGTCACTTAGACATGCTTTCCTACGCTAACAACAGGGTTAATGGTGCAAGTAATATAAACATGAAAGGAAACATACTAGTAATTACTTAGAGAAAACTGGATTTCCAACAATTAGCACAAGTACGCACTCGTCACCTCACGTACAAGGCATTTTAATTACCAAATATGCCAATCCTAAGGGGAAGGTCACCCACACAAGGTTAGACAAGCCACTTACCTCGAACCGTCTCAATAATCAATCCGAAACCACGCTCTTGCCATGAGTACTCGACTCCAAATGGCCCAAATCTATTCAATTCAATTTCATAATGTAAATAACACTTCAAGTAACTGATTCTACAATTAAATTCTAAGCTAATACGCGAAATTAGGTAAAATGACCAAAATGGCCCTCGGGCCCACGTCTCGGAATCGGGTAAAATTTATATTTCTAGAACCCTCGCACTCTCACGAGTTCAGTCATATCAAAAGTACCAAAATCGGACCTCAATTTGTCCCTCAAATCATCACTCAAAGGTTTCCAATCAGACAAGCCCTAACCCCCAATTACCACTGATTTTCCTTAATATTTCATGCTTAAATTGATAAAAGTCATTCTAATAACGAGTTTAGGGACCAAAGACCTTACCCCAATGAACTCCTCTGAAAATCCCTCTTGAAAAGTGCACCCCAAGCTTCTTCTCGTTTTGAAAAAAGATGAAAAATGGCTAAATTTCGCGAAGGCAAGAATTTATATGTTCTGCCCAGCGATTTCCGCATTTGCGGTCAAGGGACCGCATCTGCGGTCCCACTTTTGCGGACCAAAGGTCGCACCTGCGACTTTTCACTTAATGGCCAGGTTCCGCATCTGCGACTTCCAATCCGCAGATGCGGTACCGCTTCTGCGAAATTACAACCACTTCTGCGGTTCCTGAAAAAATTCCCAAATTTCGCTTCTATGGCCACTGAGCCGCTTCTGCGGTGCCGCACCTGCGGAAGCCAAACCGCAGGTGCGGTTATGACAGAACCAGCAGCTGAAGTTGCAACTCTAACTCCAAAAATCTTTCCGCAACCATCCGAATTCATCCCGAGGCCCCCAAGACCTCAACCAAACATGCCAACCAATCCTAAAACATCATTCAAACTTGTTCCAAACTTCGGAATGCTTAAAACAACATCAAAACACATATTTTTCATCGAATTCAAGCCTAAGAATTCCAAAAACTCTAAAAATACGCTTTCGATCAAAAAGTCTATCAAACCTCATCCGAATGACCTGAAATTTTGCACACACATCACATTCAACACTACGGAGCTACTCCAACTTCCGAAATTCCATTCTGACCCTTGGATCAAAATCTCACTATTGAACTGGAAACTTCAAAATTCGACCTTTCGATATTTTAAGCCTAAATTAGCTATGGACCTCCAAAACACAATCCGAACATGCTCCTAAGCCCGAAATCACCCAATAGAGCTAACAAAACCATCAGATTTCTATTCCGAGGTCGTCTTCACACTATTCCAACTACGACCAACTTTCCAACATTTAAGCTCTCATTTAAGGACTAAGTGTCCCAAAACTTTCCGAAACTCAAAACCGAACATCCCGACACATCAAAATAGCAGAAAAAAACTTGGGGAAAATGGTTATTAGGGGATCGGGGCGTTAATTCTTAAGACGACCAGCCGGGTCATCACACAATTCCAGGTAAGATATTTTTCTCTTTCGCTTTGTTAATGTATATTCTTTCTGTTTAGAAGTGTGTTTACCCCAAAATTGGGTACTAATTAAATTTGTACGCAATTATAAGGATACATAGTATAATTCAACACAAACAATTAAGAATAACAATTGAATGAATTAGAGACGAAATAAACAATCAAACCAATTGAAGTATTGCGACCAGCCTGAAATTAGACTGACGAATGACCTCGTCCTCGATTGGACACTCAGTTCGAGCCAAGTCATGAATGAGTGTCACGACCCAATCCTCGAACCCGGTCGTGATGGCGCCTCTCGTGAAAACAAGGCCAACCAAACCAAAACAGAACACCTCTTTTAAACAGTTAATCATCATAAACAGTAATAACATATAATATAATATTCATAAATTGCAAAACTTTAACGATAACAACAGTGGAAACCATCCCGACACAGCCCAAACCGGGGTGTCACAAGTCACGAGCTACTACAGAATCTGCTATAGGTCTACAAAGTACAGAATTCGATACAACAGTCTGAAGAAAACATAAATGATAGAGGATAAGAGAGACAAGGGGCTGCGGACGTCAATAACTACCTCGTAACTCCAAATCACTGAAGGCAAGAAATCACATAAAAACACAAGGCATTCCATACTAAAGCAGTAAAATCACTTTAAATAGTAAAGAAGTGAGAAATCAAGTGAAAATCCTTTTTTCCAACAAGTAAAGCAAGTAGTTTACAAGTGAGTAACAAAAATGATAGAAATGTAAACAACCCCTCGGGCAAAACATGTACAACAAAATGCCCCTCGGGCATAATAACAACAGAACCATCCCCTCGGGCTCAATTTAGAACAGTAACATCCCCTCGGGCTCACTCTTAGAATAGTATCAACCCCTCGGGCTACCTCACAATCACTTATATCAGCCCCTCGGGCATAGTATCAACCACTCAGAACAATGGGTACCCACGCTCACTGTGGGTGTGCAGACTCCGGAGGGGCCCCTTACGACCCAAGCGCTATATCAAGCCACCTCGTGGCATCATCACTCGACACTCGACCTCACTTTACTCAAGCCACCTCGTGGCATATAAAGTATCTCAGGCCCTCGGCCTCATATCACTCAGCATATCCTCACATATGGCCCTCGGCCTCACTCAGTCAAAAAATCATCACAAGCCCCTTGGGCATTAGTAAAACAGTAGTTCTTAGCCCAAAACATGATGTAGAAATATCATTTAAGTTTCAAATCTGAGTAAAAGTGGTTAAGTTTGTAAAACAATAGATATCAACAGGGCTGAGTTCAAATAATAAGTCAAGCAGTGAGGAAATAGTGATAAAAATCCCCGAAGGGTTCAAATAGTTGGCACAAAGCCCAAATATGACAATCAGCCCAAATCATGATGATAATAAATGAATCAGTCAAATACGTGGTAAAATCATCAATCGGGACGGATCAAGTCACAATCCCCAGTAGTAAAAGACCCCACGCTCATCATCCAGCGCGTGTCTCACCTCAATATAGCACTACGATGTGCGAATTGTGGGTTTCAAACCCTCACGACATCATTTACAATCATTACTCACCTCGAACCAGCTAATTCTCTAGCTCGCGACGCCTTTGCCCCTCGAATTGGGCTCTACGCGCGTCGAATCTATCCAAAACCAGAACGAATACGTCACAATATGCGAAGGGAACAAAGGCCAAGCGAAAACATTCAAAAAATATCAAAAATCCCGAAATTAGCAAAATCCGAGCCCTGGGCCCATATCTCGGAATCAGGTAAAATTTACATATTCAGAATCTTCATACCCTCACGAGTCTAACCATACCAAAATTATCCAATTCCGATACCATTTGGTCCTTCAAATAATCATTTTACATTTTTGCAAGGTTTCACAATTTTTCTTCCCTAATTCCATCCCAAATCATGAATTAAATGATGAATTCAGTGATAGATTCATGTATTCTTGCCAAATCTGAGTTAAAATCACTTACTCCGATGAATTTCTTGAAAAACCTTCAAAAAATCGCCAAAATCCGAGCTCTCTAGATCAAAATATTAAATAAAATCCAAAACCTCGTATTTATAGAGTACCCCTCAGATTTCAGCCTCTACGGGCCGCACCAAATTGACCGCGGTCCGCACAAGCCAGTGCGGTCCGAGCAAAAACAACCGCGGCCGCACATGCCTTCCTCTGCAGTGACAGAATTTAGTATTTTGGCCATAACGTTTTTTAAATATGTCCAAATTACAATATCTTTATCTTTCTGGAAAGTAGACATGAAGGTCTACAACTTTCGTTTTTGAATCACCTCAAAATTCTTTGTAGATCAAACGATATGAGCTTCCGAAGTTGGACCAACGGGAAGGTTCTTCGCCGCGGCCGCGCCCCCTTTTGTACGGTCCGCACGACACCTACCGCGCCAGCGCCCGCTTTTGTGCGGTCCGCACAACACTCACCGCGGGCACACTCATTTTTGTGCGGACTGCGTGGGTAAGTTCCGGGGCCTGCAACCCTTCTGAACCTGCTACAGCTATGATTTTTGCACTAAAACATCCCGGAACCCCCGGAACTTCAAACCAATCATACCAACACATCCCACGACATCATTCAAACTTTCTCAAAACTTCGGAATGCTCACAACAACATCAATCACCAATTTAACATAGGATTCAAGCCTAAGAACTCCAAGAACTCTTAAATTATGCTTTTGATCAAAAAGTCTATGAAATCTCGTCCGAATGACCTGAAATTTTGCACACACATCCCAAATGACACAACGAAGCTACTGTAACTCTCGGAATTCCATTTCGACCCATATATCAAAATCTCGCCTATCAACCAGAATTTGCCAAAATATCAATTTCGCCAATTCAAGCCTAAATCTTCTCTACAACTCCAAAACTCATTCCGATCGCGCTCCTAAGTCACAAATCACCTCCCGAAGCTAACCGAATCATCGGAACTCACATCCGAGCCCTCTAACACATAAGTCAACATCCGGTTGACTTTTTCCAACTTAAGCCTTCTTAAAAGAGACTAAGTGTCTCATTTCTTACCAGAATCCTCCTCGAACTCAAACTAATCAACCCGATCACATAAAACACGGATAACGAAGCGTAAAAAAGCTGAAATGGGAAAAATGGAGCCGTAATTCATGAGACGAATGGACGGGTCGTCACATCCTCCCCAACTTAAACAAACGTTCGTCCTCGAACGAGTCAAGAAACATACCTGATGCCTCGAATAGGTGAGGATATCTGCTCCGCATCTCCCGCTCGGTCTCCCAGGTAGCCTCTTCCACGGGCCGACCTCTCCACTGCACTTTTATTGAAGCTATACCCTTTGACCTCAACTTCCGAACCTGACAACCCAAAATAGCTACTGGCTCCACATCAAAGGTCAAATCATCATCCAACTGAACTGTGCTGAAGTCCAAAACATGAGACGGATCCCCAATATACTTTCAGAGCATAGAAACATGAATTACCGGATGCACACTCGACAAGATGGGTGGCAAAGCAAGCTCATAAGCCACCTCCCCAATCCTCCGAATCACCTCAAAAGGCCCAATGAACCAAAGACTCAATTTCCCTTTCTTCCCAAATCTCATAACACCCTTCATGGGCGAAACCTTCAACAAGACCTTCTCACCCACCATATAGGACATATCCCGAACCTTTCGGTCCGCATAAATTTTCTGACGCGACTGTGCTGTACGAAGCCTCTCCTGAATCACCTTCACCTTCTCTAAGGCATCCTGAACCAAATCTGTCCCCAATAGCCTAGCCTCGCCGGGCTCGAACCAACCAACTGGAGATCTACACCGCCTCCCGTACAAAGCCTCATATAGAGCCATCTGAATACTCAACTGGTAGCTGTTGTTGTAGGCAAACTCTGCAAGCATCAAAAAATCATCCCATGAACCTCCAAAATTAATGACGCAAGCATGCAACATGTCCTCCAATATCTGAATAGTATGCTCAGACTGTCCGTCCGTCTAAGGATGAAACGATGTGCTTAACTCTACCTGAGTACCCAACTCTCTATGCATGGCTCTCCAAAACAGCGAAGTAAATTGAGTACCTCTATCTGAGATGATGGAAACCGGAACACCATGCAACCGAACAATCTCCCGAATATAAATCCCTGCCAACCGCTCTGACGAATAGGTGGTACACACAGGAATGAAGTGCGCGGACTTGGTCAGCCGATCCACAATCACCCAAATAGCATCGAACTTCTTCAAAGTCCGAGGAAGACCACTCACAAAATCAATAGTGACTCTCTCCCACTTCCACTCAAGAATAACCATCTGCTGGAGCAAGCCACCCAGTCTCTGATGCTCATATTTCACCTGCTGACAGTTGAGACACCGAGCTACAAATCCCATAATATCTTTCTTCATTCTCTTCCACCAATAGTGTTGCCTCAGATCCTGATACATCTTCGCGACACCCGGATGAATAGAATACCACGAGCTATGGGCCTCCTTTAGAATCAACTCTCTGAGCCCATCCACATTGGGCACATAGATCCGACCCTGCATCCTCAATACACCATCACCGCCTATAGTCACATCTCTGGCATCATCATGCAGAACTCTGTCCTTAAGGACAAGCAAATGCGGATCATCATACTGGCGCTCTCTGATGCGATCATATAAGGAAGATCGAGAAATCACACAAGCCAACACTCGGCTAGGCTCCGAAATATCTAATCTCACAAACCGATTGGCCAAAGCCTGAACATCAACTGCAAGGGGTCTCTCCCCAACTGGAATATATGCCAAACTTTCCATACTCACTGCCTTTCGGCTTAAAGTATCGGCCACTACATTGGCCTTTCCCGGATGATACAGAATAGTAATATCATAATCCTTTAGCAACTCTAGCCACCTCCGCTGCCTCAAATTAAGATCCTTTTGCTTGAACAAATGCTGAAGACTGCGATGATCAGTGAATACCTCACCAAATATGCCGTACAAGTAGTGCCTCCAAATCTTCAATGCATGAACTATGGCAGTCAACTCCAAATCGTGAACATGGTAGTTCTTCTCATGGGGCTTCAACTGACGAGAAGCATAAGCAATAACTCTGTCACGACCCAAACCAATGGGCCGCAATGGGCACTGGGTACCTTACTCAACCGAGTACCAACAAAGCGTATCTTTCTTATTACATCATTATATACACGTGACATACGGGCCTAGTAGGCCAATATAATCATTTATAAACTCAAACATAGTCCGACAAGGCCGTACAATCTTTCACGTATACGACATATGTCTACAAGCCTCTAAGAATACATAAATGTCATAGAGGTTAGGATAGAGTCCCGCCATACCAAACAATACACGTCTAAATCATACTAACCAAACAAGCAACTCCGAAGCAAATGGAGCGCACCAACATCTTCCGCTGAGCTGATAGCCTACTTGGAGGGCTCTCGACCTGTCTATCGGGACTTGCGGGCATGAAACGCAGCGTCCCCAGGCAAAAGAGACGTCACTACGAATAATGTACCGAGTATGTAAGGCATATAAGTAAGTACATCAGAGACATGGAAGAAGTATAGAGTACATGACTCAACCTGCAAGTCTGAATAACTTTGCAAATCATAAATTACTTTTAGCGTCATGCATATGCGTATGAATTACTTTTAGCGTCATGTCATGTCGTGCATAGATACATGTTTCATAACATCATCAGCCTCTGAGGGCATTCCATTATATCATACCGACCACTGTGGGAAAAATCATCATCGTATACCAGCTGATCAGGTGGTGGTGCATATATAACGCCATAACCTTTCCCATATCCCATATACATATATATATATATATATATATATATATATATATATATATATATATATATATATATATATATACATACATACATATATACGCGTATATAATGCCGTTTGAGTACATACATATATATGCATATATAACGCCGTTTGAATCATATTTCAGCCACTGTGGGCAACATCATCATTATATACCAGCTGATCAGGTGGTGGTGCGTATATAACGCCATCTGGTCATGAGTCAATGCAAATGAATGCAATGCATGAAAAGTACGTCAGTAAAATCATTCGGAATGTCATAAGACCATTTTTCCTCTTGAGCAATATCATAAAGTAACATCTTTTCAACTTTCGTATTTTTCTGAGACCCATGAACAGATGATAAAATATTATGACATATGGGAATTAAAGAACATAGATATTTCTATTACTTCTATGAGTAGAGTCACTTATGGAATTTGTGCATTTGCATGTTTCGTTTATATCGTATGGATCATGCCAAAAGAAGGAAGAAATAGCCTTAATATACCTGGACCGATTCTCTTGATAATTCCTCTAATACACGTCTTATGTGACGAACATGTAATGGCGGATTGAAGTAGGAAAACATCCGTATGATATTCCTGAAAACGATCATACCGGGCTTCGTTAGAATTTCAAAAATGTCACATTTCTGAGATGCTAACGAAAATTTTGCTTGACCCTTGAAGTCTTGAATGAATTCACGTTTTTATTTTCTAAATCTTACTAACGTTCTGTTGTAATGGATTTTGTAGTGATTATCACTTAATGCCTAATATCTTTGGATGGAAAGAATGGCTGAATCATGGATTTTTGTAGTGCTTGTACATAGGATATAGAAAAGTGAGGTGTTTTTAAATTAGTTGCCACCTAGATTAACTAGATGAAGAGTCATTTCTTGGAGAAGGAGTGGCTGCCACGTGGGGGTGGGAGTGGGGTTTTAATCTTATCCAAATATATCCCCAATTAATTAGGTCATGTCCCGTTACCCGGTAATTAATTAATTACCCGCAAAGTTGAGAATTATTCCCACTTACTTAAAATATTACTCACTTTTAATATACCTTATACATATTACTATCATGGTCATGTGGTACCTTGTATGACACTAGTCCATAAATACCGGGTATTTTAGCTCGGGTCGTACCCCAACATGCCAAACTTCGACAAAATTTGTTTTCTTTGATATTACTTACCCTCTTACCTTCACGAATTTACTCATCACTTATAATCCTTATAATCTCCAAATAATCTTTTCCTTGGACTGATGTCAATTACCTTACGACAAATTCAACGTACAACACTACAGGGTGCAACATCGTCATAATGTAGTATTGCCGGACGTGACATCTCACTTCCTGACTCTCATTAATTTATTTATGGCGTATTTTCATGTACGAAAATATGGGGTGTAACATCATTACCCCCTTTGGAACATTCGTCCTCGAATGTTGACTAATGTGTTTATCATTCTCATATCCCATAGCTCTTGCGAATACTTTAGTAGTCCTTTTGCCATCTAGGCAACTGTTCTGTGAATAAGTTCAAAGGCTAGGGCATTCCCCCCTTTAGGCCTCTTTTCCACGCCATGACTTGTGTTTGAATTCCTTCCAATCTCGTAACTGCTGCTACCTTCCATTATGCAGTTTCTACGACACTGACCTTGTAAGTGTGCCTATGCGACTCTCTTCTCCTTTTTCCTCTAGCTTTTAGCCAATCCTGAAGTTCTTCGCTTGATATTTTATTGAACTTACGAATATGGCTCTATCTTATTTTATAGACCTGGTTATCCATTCGTATGACTTTACTGCATCTACATAGGTCATATTATACCATAACACTTACCTCGATTTCTCGTTACTGAGGTCTGCTACAAAATCTCAAGTTACTTTCATTGCTCATCTCGTACGTATAAATACATGTCCTCTAATGCCTCTACATTACTGTTCATCTTTAAGAATGACGACCTAATCTCCTCTCATACTTTGTAACTTTTATCCATCCATTGTTAATTCACTTAAATTTTGATCCATAATCCACCCCTGATAACTTAACTTTTTATGTAATATTGCAGCTAGGATTCACGTTTTATCGGGGAACATCTGAAATGATTAGATTGACCCACTTGGGGCGATACCCTGCTTTCATAACCGTATCTCACAACATCCCAATGTGATCCACCTTGCGTGGGTATTTTAATCATTTCCAATTCATGAGATTCCTTTCTTTTATCCGTCAGATCATTACTTAATTGTAGGACCAAACGTCATTTTTTGTCTATAATAATTACCCCTCATTCTATTAACAGGGTAGTATTCTATTTTTTCTGAATGCTATAAATCTTAGATTCCTTTGAGTTCATTCAGGCTATACTGAATTTTCAATAACATAGAGAAACCATTATCTCTCTTGTTTTCATGGACTTAATCCTGAGAACTTATCCATTCTCGTCGCCTTTTCACTTGTCTTTCCTCATTCTTACTCATGTTTTCTTAAAACTTTATGCTCTACCATACTTTAGCTTGCGACCTATAAATATTCATTTATAATACTCGCAACTTTCCTTCAACTTGCTTACACCATATATTTCCTTATATTATTCTGGAATGTCAAGTGATACATCACACCGTCTCCAACTCTTCTCTTAACTAGATTTCTCAATACTTTGAAATCATAGGTGGGAAGACATGCCGTTGACGATGCCGTTATCATTCCCGGTTACTGGATCCCCGTGTTGATAGCCTTGTATCTGAAGTATGGACTATTCATGATCTTCTGCCTTTGAGTATCTCGTACGTTGTTCACCTTTACCTTACTTACCTTAAAATCTTGCATCGTATCTTCTATCTCTTTCCTGACCTCCCTTCCACTTAGGTTTAATTCACGTTCATAACTTGAAGCTCTATTATAATACTCGCACCTCTGGTACATACACAATCCAGTGGGAGCTTCGTACTGACTTCTTATGAGGCTGGTACTTCTTCTAACTGGCTTCCTTGTAAAGCCATGATAGATTATGGTTGGTGTGTTATTTCTTTTGAACGGCTGATATTAAAAGTGATTCTGTCATGTTCTCAAGCACAACTTCTATAATTTTTCTAGGTCCAATAATCAGACTCCTTATTTACTTAGGTGACGTAATTCTTTAGTTTCCTCTTCCTTCTGATCAGCCTTTACATAGGCTTAAGCTATCTTCCAATCCGTGGCTCATGGTATCAGTTATTACCTTAGCCTTTCATGGGCATTATGGAATATCCATGATACAATCTTCTAACAATTCAATCCTTTGTCTATGCCCTAAGCTCAATTCTTCCTTTTAACTTATACTGGAGTCTTCTATGGCTATATGATTGTCAACAAATATGCTGCCTGGACAATGCTCCAAAATCTTGAGTGTATCCATCACGTACTAACTCTAGATCATTGATCAAATAATTCTTTTGTTCCATCTTAGATTTCTCTCAACGCAAGCTATTACTTTTCCTGGTCCTTCTGCCCCCTTGTTGCGTCCATACTTAGCTCACTTTAGTGTCCACACTTGCCAAAGTTTTCATACAACTCATATGATCTCAAATATTACTTTTAATTCTTACTTCCCGTTCATTAGCCACGGTAGGTGCCACTTTCCTTTGGAATGCTTACAATGTTGTTGCGAGATTGTTGTTACACGACCATTTCCTCTTTAGGCAGTTGTGTAGGTTGAAGCCTTCTTTCTTATCTCCTCAGGTAGTCTTTCGTTGTAGTACTTAGGGAGAACCCTTGACTCTCGTAAAGCTGTGGGCTTATTACGGACCTTTTTGATGTCCTTACTTGCCTATAATCATCCGTAGTTACTTACTTCTATGCCCTTGTGCTTGTATGGTTGCTTCTGAACTGATATTTTGACTGCCTTCCCAGTGGCACTTTTTTTTAATCCCCATAACACTCAAACGGTACCTTTAACTATACCGACTTTTGTTTGAATATATCTCAAGTATTATAATGATATTCTTCGAAGCTGAATTCTCTATGTTAGGTTCTACTATGCTTATCATACACGATCTGATGACTCGTCTGTAACCTCTTGTTTTGCCATAACTAGGATCTTACTAACCAATTACTAAATACTCGTTGGCCCATTCTCATACCAATATTCCTCGTAATCTTTCTTGGGTTAATCCCTTTGTCTTAACTTATATCTTGCACTGGCTCTTTATTTATTAATAACAGCTCAGGCAGGAATTTTCACTTCCTTTTTTTTTGACGTCGTGCTTGCACAGTATTCTGAATCGTAGCGTATCTGTAAGATTTGGATAAGTTCCATCTCATTCCTCTTTCATTTATCGCATTCTTCCTTTACCACTCCATAGTCACTAGAATCACTTAACTCTGACTTAGTGCCACATCACTCCATATTCCCCCTTTAGGGGTGTACTAAAAGCTGAAGCCATGAGGATCTACCTATAGATGTTTTACCTCTTCATCTTTGATGTCGTTTCTCAACATCAATGATCCTTACTTACCTTGTGGCAATCCTTCTGTACTAAGGATGACAAATACCCTTACTCTCAAGGGTGACACTTAGTGTAACTGGCACATACAGTCTCTTAAGCTTAACTTTACTCACATTGCTTGCTCTTGGGAAGCGTCTCCCTGAATGACCATTTTCGGAATTCATCATGAATCTTCTTCTGTGGTCTATTCTATTACCGTCAGAATAAAATTTGAAATTACCATGATGCCAAGTACTTTCCAATCATTCAGTCCTTAATTTAAATTTAGTTTGTTTACCAGTGCATACTGATTTCTGCTACTCTGGGGATTAACTCTCCCCTCTGGTAATCGCGTTGGAGTCACAAACTTATTTCTCGAAATGAGGATATGACTTTATGGCCTATATTCTTTTATTATCTCAAGGCCTGTCATCTTTTGTCTTTTCCTTCACTTGACTGTAAACTCTGTAATACTGTCATCATTTTTTTTAACCTACCGTTGTCATCCGTATATCACATCTTACTTATAATGCTTTATTAACTTTCTTCTCATCTCCCGCTAATTATCTATGTCCACTGCTTTACTCTGAAAACTCGAACAAAATATTCGTTTGCTTTTGGCTCCACTTGCTCCATCCCTTGGCTCTTCCAGTTGCCTAACATTCTTTCTTTGTTGGGGGCGGAAGCCACACTAAGGTAATATTTATTCCTTTAAGGCTTCCAGTGCTCATATCTAGCTTTAATATTTTAGGGTGCACCATCTAGGTGTCTCACGAGGAGATCTTTTAGCACATTTTCAATATTCTTCAGAAATGTCAACTAAAGCAAACAATCCATTCACTATTTTGGGCCACTCTAACCCTATCCGGATCATGATATCCTGTCCTTTTCTTAATCTACACCTGTTAGCCCCCAATATGGTATAACTAAGATGGGTGTGGCCCATTATATATACCCTCTGTTACTGTTGAATATAATTCAAAAAGCTTATGTTCCTCTACCTCAATCATAAACGTTGTTAACCTTCATTAACTGGGCGCCTCGTACCCTTCTTCATCTTGCTTCTTTTGCTTGTTGAAACTTGTATTTATCCTTTTAATCTCTAATTGTCTTTCGCCATAAAGGTGGATATGCAGTCTTGCCTTAAGGCTCCTTATCAAGAGGCTTACACCTTTCAATACGCACATGATCTGCTGAAGACCTCATATTTACTTATCATAAGCATGATACAAAGTCGAGTTCCTCTAATTCAACACTTCCACAGCTATATCTCTTATCGATCATCTTTTTGAATGTAGGCATCGTCTTATTATGAATAAAAATAGAAGCTCAGGACTTGAATTCTTATAAGTGAGCTCTACCACACGATCTAAAGTAAGAAGAAAGAGTGACAATCCTAAATGCCCTGTAGCCTCCTGCTTATAAGTGTGGTGCAAGACACACCCATAAGCAAGACTACTAGATACGACTTGTAGACTTCCTAGGATAGAACTGCTATGATACCACTTTTGTCACGACCCAAACCGATGGGCCGCAACGGGCACCCGGTACCTTACTCAACCGAGTACCAACAAAGCGTATCTTTCTTATTACATCATTATATACACGTGACATACGGGCCTAGTAGGCCAATAGAATCATTTATAAACTCAAACATAGGCCGACAAGGCCGTACAATCTTTCACGTATACGATATATGTCTACAAGCCTCTAAGAATACATAAATGTCATAGAGGTCAGGATAGAGTCCCGCCATACCAAACAATACACGTCTAAATCATACTAACCAAACAAGCAACTCCGAAGCAAATGGAGCGCACCAACATCTTCCGCTGAGCTGATAGCCTACTTGGAGGGCTCTCGACCTGTCTATCGGGACCTCCGGCATGAAACGCAGCGTCCCCAGGCAAAAAGGACATCAGTACGAATAATGTACCGAGTATGTAAGGCACATAAGTAAGTACATCAGAGACATGGAAGAAGTATAGAGTACATGACTCAACCTGCAAGTCTGAATAACTTTGCAAATCATAAATTACTTTTAGCATCATGCATGTGCGTATGAATGTCATGTCGTGCATAGGTACATGTTTCATAACATTATCAGCCTCTGAGGGCATTCCATTATATCATACCGGCCACTGTGGGCAAAATCATCATTGTATACCAGCTGATCAGGTGGTGGTGCGTATATAACGCCATAACCTTTCCCATATCCCATATACATATATATATATATATATATATATATATATATATATATATATATATAAATATATACGCGTATATAACGCCATTTGAGTACATACATATATATGCGTATATAACGCCGTTTGAATAATATTTCAGCCACTGTGGGCAACATCATCATCATATACCAGCTGATCAGGTGGTGGTGCGTATATAATGCCATAACCTTTTCCCATATCTAATATACATATATTTACATATATACATGTATATAACACCATCTGGTCATGGGTCAATGCACATGAATGCAATGCATGAAAAGTACGTCAGTAAAATCATTCGGAATGTCATAAGACCATTTTGCCTCTTGAGCAATATCATAAAGTAACATCTTTTCAATTTTTGTATTTTTCTGAGACCCATGAACAGATAATAAAATATTATGACACATGGGAATTAAAGAACATAGATATTTCTATTACTTCTATGAGTAGAGTCACTTATGGAATTTGTGCATTTGCACGTTTCATTTATATCATATGGATCATGCCAAAAGAAGGAAGAAATAGCCTTAACATACCTGGACCAATTCTCTTGACAATTCCTCTAATACACGTCTTATGTGATGAACATGTAATGGCGGATTGAAGTAGGAAAACATCCGTATGATATTCCTGAGAACGATCATACCGGACTTCGTTAGAATTTCAAAAACGTCACATTTCTGAGATGCTAACAAAAATTTTGCTTGACCCTTGAAGTCTTGAATGAATTCACGTTTTTATTTTCTAAATCTTACTAACGTTCTATTGTAATGGACTTTGTAGTGATTATCACTTAATGCCTAATATCTTTGGATGGAAAGAATGGATGAATCATGGATTTTTGTAGTGCTTGTACATAGGATATAGAAAAGTGAGGTGTTTTTAAATTAGTTGCCACCTAGATTAACTAGATGGAGAGTCATTTCTTGGAGAAGGAGTGGCTGCCACGTGGGGTTTTAATCTTATCCAAATATATCCCCAATTAATTAGGTCATGTCCCGTTACTCGATAATTAATTAATTACCCGCAAAGTTGAGAATTATTCCCACTTACTTAAAATATTACTCACTTTTAATATACCTTATACATCTTACTATCATGGTCATGTGGTACCTTGTATGACACTAGTCCATAAATACCGGGTATTTTAGCTCGGGTCGTACCCCAACATGCCAAACTTCGACAAAATTTGTTTTCTTTGATATTACTTACCCTCTTACCTTCACGAATTTACTCATCACTTATAATCCTTATAATTTCCAAATAATCTTTTCCTTGGACTGATGTCAATTACCTTACGACAAATTCAACGTACAACACTACAGGGTGCAACATCGTCATAATATAGTACTGCCGGACGTGACATCTCACTTCCTGACTCTCATTAATTTATTTATGGCGTATTTTCATGTACGAAAATATGGGGTGTAACATCATTACCCCCTTTGGAACATTCGTCCTCGAATGTTGACTAATGTGCTTATCATTCTCATATCCCATAGCTCTTGCGAATACTTTAGTAGTCCTTTTGCCATCTAGGCAACTGTTCTGTGAATAAGTTCAAAGACTGATAAGGCTAGGCTAGTTCAAACAAAACCGGTGCACCCCAAGGGGACATACTAGGCCGAATGAACCCCTTATCTAGGAGTTCCTAAAGCTGTTCTTTCAATTCCTTCAACTCTGCTGGTGGCATACAATATGGCGGAATAGAAAGGGGCTGAGTGCCCAACACCAGGTCAATACCAAAATCAATGTCCCTATCCGGTGGCATGACCGGCAGGTCTGCAGGAAACACATTGGGAAAATCCCTCACAATTGGGATAGAATCGATACTAGGAGTCTCAGCTCCAACATCCCTCACAAACGCTAGATATGAAAGACAACCCTTCCCAACCATACGTTGGGCCTTTAAGAAGGATATCACTCTATTAGGAACATAATCAGTCACACCACGCCACTCAATCCGCGGTACACCCGGCATAGCCAAAATGACTGTCTTAGCATGATAGTCTAGAATAGCACGACACAGAGATAGCCAATCCATGCCCAAAATGATATCAAAATCCACCATGCTCAATAGAAATAGATCTATTCGAGTCTCCAGACCCCCAATAGTCACCACACATGACCGGTACACACGGTCTACAACTACAGTATCACCCACCGGGGTAGATACATGAACAGTTAAAGCAAGAAACTCACAGGGCATACCCAAATAACGAGCAAAGTATGATGACACATAAGAAAAGGTGGAACCAGGATCAAATAATACAGATGCATCTCTGTGGCAAACTGAAACAATACATGTAATGACAACATCTGAAGAAATGGCATCGGGTCTGCCTGGGAGTGTATAGAAATGGGCTTGACCGCCCCCTGATCGACCTCCCCCTATAGGGAGACCCCTGGCTGCCTGACCTCCACCCCTAGCCGGCTAGGCGGGTGGTGAAGTAACTGGAGTAGAAGTCGAGGACTGACCCCTCTGCTGGGACGAACTAGCAACACAATAAGGACACTGCCTCCATACATGCCTAAACTCTCCACACTCAAAACAACACCCAGGTGCTGGAGAAGGGGATTGAAGGGAACCCCTCGCACCGGAGTGACCAACTGATGCACTAGGCATAGAAGAACCCTAAGCCGATGAGGCACGAGATGAACTCTGAGCTGGGAGGGCACTGAGTGATGACTGGACCCACTGAGATCCATGATGACCATGACCCGAAGATGCCTCGTGATACTCTGGACGGGCTGACTGAGCAAGCCTGAAAGAACGACCTCTACTATGCTGGAACTGGCCCCTCGAAGGAGCACCACTATAACTGCCAGATCCTCGACGCCTCTTGGCCTCCCTCTCCTCTCGATCCTGATGGCGAACCGTCTCAATCTCGCGAGCGATATCGACCACCTCCTCGAACGTAGCACCCAATACCCTCTCTCGGGTCATAAGAATACGGAGATGATAGTTAATGCCATCAACAAATCTCCTGATCCTCTCACGATCTGTCGGAACCATCCAAATGGCATGACGAGCCAACTCAGAAAACCTCGACTCATACTATGACACAGTCATATCCCCCTGTCGCAACCACTCAAACTGTCTACGCAGCTCCTCTCTGCGGGACTGCGGTACATACTTCTCCAAGAAGAGAGTGGAGAACTGCTACCAAGTAAGGGGGGTTGCTCCAACCGGCCTACGCCCCTCATACGCCTCCCACCATGTGAAGGCAGCCCCAGTAAAATGAAAGGTGGTAAATGCCACACCACTAGTCTCAAGAATCCCTACTATACAGAGCATCCGCTGACACTTATCAAGAAAACCTTGGGCATCCTCGCCCTCGACCACTGAATGACGGAGGCTGGAGTATACCAAACCTCTCAAGACGACACTGCTCATCATCTGGCATAACTGGCACAACAAACTCCTGAGCTGGTGCAACCGGCTGAGCTGGAGGTACCCCCGGTGTCTGCAGTCCCTGCACTACCTGCTCAGGTGTGCGAGCAGCGGGGGTTTGATTGCCTCCCCCGGCCTGTGAAGTAGTTGCTACTGTAGTGGATGAAACTACCTAAGCCAGGCCAGTGCAAACTGATAAGATCTGTGCCAAGGCCTCCTGAAGACTCGAAATCACGATGGGCACAACTGGTGCCTGAACTGGTGCTGCTGGAGTATCCATAGCTTAAACAAACGTTCGTCCTCGAACGAGTCAAGAAACATACTTGAAGCCTCAAATAGGTGAGGATATCTGCTACGCATCTCCCGCTCGATCTCCTAGGTAGCCTCCTCTGCGGGCCGGCCCCTCTACTGCACTTTCACTAAAGCTATATCCTTTGACCTCAACTTCCGAACCTGACGACCCAAAATAGCTACTGGCTCCACATCAAAGGTCAAATCATCATCCAACTGAACCGTGCTGAAGTCCAAAACATGAGACGGGTCCCTAATATACTTTCGGAGTATAGAAACATGAAATACCGGATGCACACTTGACAAGATGGGTGGCAAAGCAAGCTCATAAGCCACCTCCCCAATCCTCCAAAGCACCTCAAAAGGCCCAATGAACCGGGGACTCAATTTTTCTTTCTTCCCAAATCTCATAACACCCTTCATGGGCAAAACCTTCAACAAGACCTTCTCACCCACCATATAGCATCGAACTTCTTCAAAGTCCGAGGAAGACCACTCACAAAATCCATAGTTACTCTCTCCCACTTCCACTCAGGAATAACCATCTGTTGGAGCAAGCCACCCGGTCTCTGATGCTCATATTTTACCTGCTGACAGTTGAGACACCGAGCTACAAATCCCACAATATCTTTCTTCATTCTTTTCCACCAATAGTGTTGCCTCAGATCCTGATACATCTAAGCTTGAATTTGCACACACGGTGCAGGGAGTAATGTGATTACTCCAACTCAGTGAGTAATAATAATAAATAAAAACTGAAGGCAAAAAATCACGTAAAAACACAAGGCATTCCATATTGAAGCAGTAAAATCACTTTAAACAGTAAAACAGTGAGAAATCAAGTGAAAATCCCTTTTTCCAACAAGTAAAGCAAGTAGTTTACAAGTGAGTAACAAAAATGATAGAAATGTAAACAGCCCCTCGGGCAAAACATGTACAACAAACTGCCCATCGGGAATAATATCAACAGAACCTGCCCCTCGAGCTTAATATCAGAACAGTAACAGCCCCTTGGGCTCACTCTCAGAATAGTATCAGCCCCTCGGGCTACCTCACAATCATTTATATAGCCTCTCGGGCATAGTATCAATCACTTAGAACAATGGGTACCCGCGCTCACTGTGGGTGTGCAGACTCCGGAGGGGCCCCTTACAATCCAAGCGCTATATCAAGCCACCTTGTGGCATCATCACTCGGCACTCGGCCTCACATCACTCGGCATTCTTCCTCACATCACTCAAGCCACCTCTTGGCATATAAAGTATCTTAGGCCCTCGGCCTCATATCACTCAACATATCCTCACATATGGCCCTCGGTCTCACTCAGTTCAAACATCATCACAAGCTCATTGGGCATTAGTAAAACAGTAGTTCTCAGCCCAAAACATGATGTAGAAATATATTTAAGTTTCAAATCTGAGTAAAAGTGGCTGAGTTTGTAAAACAGTAGATATCAATAGGGCTGATTTCAAATAATAAGTCAAGCAGTGAGGAAACAGTGATAAAAATCCCCGAAGGGTTCAAATAGTTGTCACGAATCCCAAATATTGCAATCAACCCAAATCATGATGATAACAAATGAATTTCAGTCAAACACGCGGTAAAATCATCAATCAAGACGGACCAAGTCACAATCCCTAGTAGTAAAAGACCCCACGCTCATCATCCATCGCGTGTCTCACCTCAATATAGCACTACGATGTGCAAATCCGGGGTTTCAAACCTTCAGGACATCATTTACAATCATTACTCACCTCGAACCGGCTAATTCTCTAGCTCGCGACGGCTTTGCCCCCCGAATTGGCCTCCACGCGCGTCGAATCTATCCAAAATCAGAACAAATACGTCATAATATGCCAAGGGAACAAAGCCCAAGCGAAAACATTCAAAAAACATCAAAAATCCCAAAATTAGACAAATCCGAGCCTCGGGCCCACATCTCGGAATCGGGTAAAATTTACATATTCAGAATCCTCATACCCTCACGAGTCTAACCATACCAAAATTATCCAATTCCCATACCATTTGGTCTTTCAAATCATCATTTTACATTTTTGCGAGGTTTCACAATTTTTCTTCCCAAATTCCATTCCAAATCACGAATTAAATGATGAATTTAGAGATAGATTCATGTATTCTAGCCAAATCTGAGTTAAAATCACTTACCCCGATGAATTTCTTGAAAAACCTTCAAAAAATTGCCAAAATCCGAGGTCTCTAGGTTAAAATATTAAATAAAAACCAAAACCTTGTATTTATAGAGTACCCCTCAAATTTCAGCCTCCGCGGGCCGCACCAAACCGACCGCGGTCCGCACAAGCCAGTGCGGTCCGCGCAAAAACAACCGCGGCTGCACAGGCCTTCCTCTACAGTGATAGGCTTTAGTATTGTGGCCATAACTTTTTCTACAGATGTCCAAATTGTAATAACTTTATCTTTCTGGAAACTAGACACGAAGGGCTACAACTTTCGTTTTTGAATCACCTCAAAATTCTTGTAGATCAAAAGATATGAGCTTCCAAAATTGGACCAGCAGGAAGGTTCTTCACCGCGGCCGCACCCCCTTTTGTGCGGTCTGCGCGACACCTACCGTGCCCGTGCCCCCTTTTGTGCGGTCCGCACAGCACTCACCGCGGGCGCACTCATTTTTGTGCGGACCGCGTGGGTGAGTTCCGGGGCGTGCAACCCTTCTGAACCTGCTACGACTATGATTTTCGCACTAAAACATCCCGGAACCCCCGGAACTTCAAACCAATTATACCAACACATCCCTCGACATCGTTCAAACTTGCTCAAAACTTCGAAACGCTCACAACAACATCAATCACCAATTTAACATAGGATTCAAGCCTAAGAACTCCAAGAACTCTTAAATTATGCTTTCGATCAAAAAGTCTATCAAATCTCGTCCGAATGACCTGAACGTTCGCACACACATCCCAAATGACACATCAAAGCTATTGCAACTCTCGGAATTTCATTCCGACCCCTATATCAAAATCTCGCCTATCAACCGGAATTTACCAAAATTTCAATTTCGCCAATTCAAGCCTAAATCTTCTCTACAACTCCAAAACCCATTCCGATCGCGCTCCTAAGTCACAAATCACTTTCCGAAGCTAACCGAACCATCGGAACTCACATCCGAGCCCTCTAACATATAAGTCAACATCCGGTTGACTTTTTCCAACTTAAGCGTTCTTAAAAGAGACTAAGTATCTCATTTCTTACCAGAATCCTCCCGTACTCAAACTAATCAACCCGATCATATAAAACACGGATAACGAAGCGTAAAGAAGCTGAAATGGGGAAAACAGAGCGGTATTTCATGAGACGACTGGCTGGGTCGTCAAAATGAGAAACAAAATAAATGAGCAAAGTGTTTAACAATGGCTAAAAGGCAGAAAATAAATTTATATTGCTTTGATTTGCGTGTTATAATGTGGTCTTATAAAATATATCCTTTATATAGTAGGAGAGTTTTCAATCTTAGTATAAGTCTAAAAAAGGTAAAAATCTTTATTTTTCGGTAATTTTTGATCTATAATCGAGGGCAAGTATTCCGGCCCTCTATTCGTCAGGCATAACCGTTCATCATATCTCCCTAGGTCTAGAACTTACACTCAACCCGGGACATGTCGCTTTACCATATCCGATGTCAAAGATACCGTTCACTCTTCCAGGGTCTCGATACTAAGGGTCTTTGACCTTGATTGCAATCTCCCGGATCTGTTCTTCCCCTTCGTTCCCTCACCTGGGAATCGGGGTAAACATTGTCCCCGATTTTACCTATATACAAATAGTCCCCTTGTTTCCAGGAGGATAGATTTATCAAAGTGTCGGGAATCGAAAAGTGAACCTCGGTTCCTTCCTTCGTACATTACGACCGAGTTGTTGGGTTATCGAAACATCCCATCAGTTGCATCGTTCTGACTTCGGACATGTGTTAGCCGTTGGTTGACTATCTCGAATACGAAATGTCACGCATTAATTGTTTTTCCCTTATAAAAAATCCAACCCTTTTTCACTTCTTCACTTTCCTATTTCAGAACTCTTCGGCTTTCCCTTGAATTCTATACATACTTTTAATTCCTTCAAATCTTCATACATTGCCCCTTAGACCTTCATCCTCAATCTTCATCCATTCTCTTTGGATCTTCAACCCAGATCATCATATCTTCATCCCATCTTCAAATATTTATATTTTTTTCTTCAAACCTTCATATTTCCCATATTCCAATGGCAAAAACTTCCAAGTCAGTGCCTCAGCAAACCAATCCTTCATCTTTCAACCTGGAGACGCTGATGTGACCATTTCTGAGGTGGCCTAGGAGCTGAAAGTACAAGTGTGTGTGTGTGGGGGGGGGGGTGAATTGTTGCCTAGTTAAAATTTAGTCGACTAATATAGGTATTAATTGACTAAACACGAGACAGAAAGAGTAAAAGCAGTAAGGAGAAATAGTAAGACACACAAGCTTTATACTAGTTCGATACCATTGTGGTACATACATCTAGTTCCCTTGGGTCACAAGGGTTCCCTTAAGATCTTTGAATAAGGTTACAAGATTGATGGTTTTTGTGTTTACCACCAACGTATAGAATCAGCAATTTGAGTTCTAATCAATTGACGCAACTTTCTTTTGTACTCTAGATCTCTCTATCTTTTGAGACACTGATAACTGAAAATTATAGTGTTTGAACTAAGAAGTAGACAGATTTGGAATACACTTTTTGTAGTTGCATAAACTTCTTCTTGAGAGAGCAGCCTTTTTATACAAGAGAAAAGAGCCGTTGAGTCCTTTTTGAAACTGGAGGCACAAGATCTTTAATTAAAGGATTTGACCCAAGAGGTGCCTCTTTGAATCTTGCTCTTTGAGTGGCCCAGATTCTAATGTGACCTTCCTTGTCACAGCTGAATTCAAGGAGAAATTAATTCGTAAGTGTGTTCTTCGAAACTGGAGTGACCATGATTGGTAATCTGAGTTTCTTTGATTGAGTCAATCTGCTTCTTGATTGATCATTAATGCTGTAACTGAATCTTCATTCTTTCCTTGATTGAGGACGAGTCAATCTGCTTCTTAATTGATCATTAATGCAGTAACTGATTCTTCCTTCTTCCTTTATTTTGAAACCAGTAGCATTCTTGCTAATCATCTTCATTCTTTCCTTTTTGTTTCTCCTGAAAATTTAACATAAGATAATATTGTCATCATTGAAACTTAACTTAAAACCTATAAATCATCCCCTTTTTGATGATGGCAATCAAGAAGGAGTAAACAAGTTTAAAGAAAATTAAGATACTTCCCTTTTCAGCCTTTTCCGGAGTTGCTCCCCCGGAGTTAGTGCTCCTTGAATTGTTCCTATGTTTGGAAAGCTGTGCTCATGTCTCCCCCTGAGTGTGCTCGTGTCTCCCCCTAAGTGTTTACTCACTTTTTTTCTCCCCCCTTGACATCAATCATAAAGGAAAGAGTAATATAATATACAAAAACACAGAGCAATATAATAAACATACTAAAGGAGTTAGAGTAGTAGATCCTTCAACAGAGGCTTAAGTTAGTATAGACCAAAAAAATAATTGTCTAAAGGCCATCATCAAAAAACAAAAAAACATAAGTTGTTTGTCACAAAAAACCCAGAGATAATTAATGACGTCCCAGAAAGTATTTAAGGGCGTTGATCACTTTGGTGCAGAAGGAGTCATAGGAGTTGTCAACATCCTTGACAAGCTTGTCCATTTTTCAGTCATGGAATTGAAGGCCCTGGTTCCATGTCTCCTTGTATCCTCTATGTCTATTCGAAGCTTTGCTACATCTGAACCTGTCTCCTTAGTGACTTCTCAATGAGTAACCCATCCATTTTCACCCAATAAGTAACCCATCATAGAGAAAGCAGTTTTATCATAGGTACTGGAGATGTGCTTGGGTGTAAAGGGTGCTATATCAATCTTCATAACTTCCAGAATATGAGAGATAAGAATACCATAGGGCAGACAAGCAGCAAAAGAGGAAGTAACCCTGATACTCTCAAGCATATATTGACGAATCCATACAAACCAATTAAGACACTTGTTGTTGACCAGACAGTAGAGGACAAAGATATCTCTAGTGGATAACGAACTTAGGGACCCAAACCTGGAAATTAGAGTAGTGGCAATCATGTGGGCCAAAATCCGGTGTTCAAATTTCAGATTTTTGGGGCAAATGTCAGGGGGATTATCAGACAAGAAAATTTTTGCTTTTTCAAGAGACACGTCAAAGTCTTTGGGCCAATAATTTTGGACAAACACATCATACCCATTAAATTTGACAGAAAAAATCTTTTCAAATTGATAAGAATCCAACATAATTCTAGTAACTAAAACCATAGATTCTAAGTCATCCTTATCATTCACAAACAGATTTGCATAAAACATTCTCACAAGTTCTTCATACACAGAATTTTCAAGAGTGTCAAACATAGGGGAAATGTGCTGGAAATCAAAAATTGTAGTCACATCACAATGAATACTTTGCATAAGAGAGAGACTTACACAACATCAATAAGTCATGGATTTTGACTTATAGGACTCAAACCTTGCCTTTTCACTGGGGCCATAGAAGATTAAATTGTCTTCTGAACCAAAATCCAAGCGTTCTACCTTGCCCTTTTTGCATACAGCCTTTTTGGGGAGTTTGCTCCATGGGTTGTTTTTCGGCCTTTTTCTTGCTAATGGGTTGATTTTCAGATGATGCACTACTATCATTGTCAGTCTTGAGAAGGTTTGAATCAGTAGATAATTCTACATCTATCGTTTCCTCTATATTAAGAGGTTTTTGAAACCTACGGCTTCGTCTGGTTGCAGAGGAAGGGTTTCTTTTGGCCATGGAGAAATCGGAAGATTTGGTAGAGAATGAGGGAAGTATTTGGAAGAGGGAGGTTTTTTGATCAATGATTTGTGATAAGTGAAGGGTCGTCTTGGTTATCGGAAGGGTCAAATACAGACGGAGGTGATTGTTCTGAATTACTGCAAGTAATAATTACACTTCCATAGTAAAATTAGTTAGTACACGGATAACTAAGGAAATAAAATATACTGAAAACGTATAAAATAATTTAACCACTTAAACAAGTAACTGGTTTACAAATTTGGTAGAATACCAATCTTTTTTCGAAGGATACAAAATATTTCTTCTAAAAAAGATTTAGTGAAAATATCAGCAAGTTGAGAATCAGTGCTAATGAATTCTTATGCAATATCACCTTTTACAACATGATCACGAATAAAATGATGTTTAATTTCTATATACTTTGCTCTAGAATGATGCACAAAATTTTTAGATAGACGGATAACACTGGCGTTGTCGCAAAAAATAGGAGTAGCAGTAAGACATAAATCATAGTCAAGGAGTTGATGCATGATCCATAAAACTTGTGTACAACAACTTCCAACAGCTAGGTATTCTACTTCAGTTGTTAAAAGAGCAACACAATTTTGTTTCTTGCTGTGCCAAGATACTAAGGCATTTCCTAGCAATTGACATGTCCCACAAGTACTTTTCCTATCAGTTTTGTCTCTTGTAAAATCAACATCTGAAAAGCCTCTTAAGAAAAATTGTTAGAATGATCATACCATAGGCTGAATTCAGTAGTACCAATTAAATATCTAATAATGCGTTTAACAACAGTCAAATGTGATTCCTTAGGAGCTGACAGAAACCTAACACATTTACATACACTAAACATAATATCTGGTCGACTAGCAGTTAAATAAAGTAGAGATCCAATCATTCCTCTATACATGGTTTCATCAACTATTTTTCCATTGATGTCATCAACTAGCACAGTAGTTGGACTCATAGGAGTGCCAATAGCCTTAGCATTTTCCATTCCAAACTTTTTGATAAGCTCCTTGGTGTACTTAGTTTGGCTAATAAAAATTCCTTTAGGAGACTGCTTGATTTGAAGTCCAAGAAAGAAGGTTAGTTCTCCCATCATGCTCATCTCAAATTCACCTTTCATGAAAAAAGCAAATTCTTCACAAAGAGTAGTGTTAGGGCTACCAAAGATAATATCATCAACGTAAATTTGAGTAATAAGATTACCAGAGTTTGATTGCTTAATAAAAAGAGTTGTATCTATGTTACCTCGTTTGAAACCTTGATTCAAAAGAAAAGAACTTAACCTTTCATACCATGCTCGCGGAGCTTGTTTGAGACCGTACAAGGCTTTAGTTAGCTTGTATACATGGTTTGGAAGAGTGGAATTTGCAAACCCAGGAGGTTGCTTCACGTATACTTCTTCAAATATATAACCATTTCAGAACGCACTTTTGACATCCATCTGATACAGTTTGAATCCTTTGTGAACGACAAAGGCAAGTAAAATTCTGATGGATTCAAGTCTTGCCACATGTGCAAAGGTTTCATCATAGTCGATTCCTTCTTGTTGAGAGTAACCTTGAGCCACCAGTCTTGCTTTATTTCGAAGGACTTGGCCTGATTCATCCAATTTGTTTTTGAAAACCCATTTATTCCCAACAATAGAGGAGTTTTGGGGTTTTGGAACTAATTCCTAGACTTTGTTTTTCTCAGATCAATCTAATTCTTCTTTCATAGTGTTGATCCAATGAGAATCTTTTAGAGCTTCATCAATCTTCTTGGGCTCAATTTGAGAAATGAGAGCTACATGAGACTTGTTCTTTTGTGATCTCCTTGTAGTTATTCCTTCATGTGGATCTCCAATAATGAATTTGTGAGGATATCCTGGTTCGTTCCTCCATCTATTTGAAGTATTCACTGAAGAGATCTTTTCCATGTTAGTCGACTGATCTGGTTGAGATAATTCATGATCTTTTGAATGAGCTTTAGCTGGTTGAGTCTATTGATTAGCTGACTCACTTTGATGATCTTTTCCTACAATAACAGATTTTGGAGCACACGAAAATTCCTCATCATCAGGAACATGTTCATTCCTTGGCGAGGGTTAGTATCAATAAAAACAACATGAATAGATTCTTCAATGCATAAGGTTCTCTCATTATAAACTCTATAAGATCTACTTGAGGGAGAGTAACCAAGAAATATACCTTCATCACTCTTTGGATCAAACTTATTGAGATTATCCTTACCATTGTTATGACCAAAGCATTTGCATCCAAAAGGGTGGAAGTATCTGATGTTTGGTTTCTTACCATTCTATATTTCATAGGGAGTCTTTTTGAGAATAGGACGAATGAGACATCTGTTAATAGTATGACACGTTGTACTTACAGCTTCTGCCGAGAAATGGTGAGGTAAAGAGTTTTCCACTATCATCGTTCTTGCCATATCCTGCAAGGTTCTGTTTTTCCGCTCTACTACACCATTCTGCTAAGGGGAACTAGGAGAAGAGAAATTATGGGAGATTCCTTGTGTCACGACCCAGAAACTAACCTAGTCGTGATGACGCCTATCGTGAAACTAGGTTAGCTAACACAACTCCCGAATCAACCATTTTCCAATAAAAGTTGTTTTTATACCATTTATTAACCAATAATCTCATAAAGAAACTTAAAAGAAAAGTGCGGAATAATTACACAAGCCCGACATCGGGGTGTCACTAGTCATGAGCATCTACCAATGTCTGAATACAACAAGAGTCAAAAAAATGTACTAAATACAATAATGAAAATAAGAGGAAGGATAGCAATGCTGCGAACGTCGTGTAGCCACCTTGCTGACTCTGATGACTCTGCCTCTGAGCAATCAACACCCGCTACCATGTTCCGAAATACCTGAATCTGCATACGAGGCGCAGGGAGTAATGTAAGTACTCCAACCCAGTAAGTAATAAGAGTAAATAAAGACTAAGAAGTAAGAAAATACATCATCCACATCATAGAACCACAATGATTACAACACGTTCCCAAATCAGGATACCATTCAAATCATTTCGTTAAAATCCCAACTTCGGTAAAATCCTTTTAAATTATCTTTCTAACCTTTTCAATATAGGTTTACTGAAATATATACATAGTGAAAGTGATGAAAATCATAATCGGCCCCTCGGGCAAAGCATAGTTCGTATACAGCCCCTCAGCAAAACAGAAATTCATAACCATGTTATAACTTAAAAACTTCAGTTTAAATGAAAGTTGTTTAAAGCATTTGTTCAATATTTTCAATAGAGGCTCGGTTTAAAGATGAGTGAAAGCAATAATTAAATCAACATATTCGATAGAAACTCACTTTAAGGAGGAGTGAAAAAATACTAAGTTCATAACTAGGCCCCTCAGGCAAGCATCACTCGTGTACATATATATATATATATATATATATATATATATATATATATATCAAGCCTCTCAGTCACTCATGACTCAACTCTTACCAATCAGCGCTCACACTCAATAGGTACCATATATTAACCGTTGCGGCATGCAACCCGATCCACATATCGGTGCGACGTGCAACCCGATCCATATATATAGTCGACTGCTCTCACTGGGGGTGTGTAGACTGCGGAGGGGCTCCTACAGCCCACGTGCTATATCGCTGCGGCGTGCAGCCCGATCCATATATATATATATTGCTGCGGTGTACAACCCGATCCATAAATATATAATCCTCACAACCAGGCCCTCGACCTCTCTCAGTCGTTAACCTCACAATAAGACCCTCGGTCTATCTCAGTCATTAACCTTAAAATCAGACCCTCGGTCTATCTCAGTCATTAACCTCACAATCACTCGTACCATCAGTACCACAGGGAACTCAGCCCAAACAGTTTTCACATTTTAAGAAGTAAAATGATATAACCAGATTTAAACAATAAACAGGTAAAACATGACTAAGGATATGCTTTCAAAATAATTAGAGTGAGGAAAAAATAGTAAAAAGCCCTTAAAGGTCCCAACAGGTCGGCACAAGGCCCCAACCATGGCATACAACCCAAAATATAATATAAATCTCTAAAATATGGAATATCATAAGATTTTAAATCAAATACGCGACTTAACAGTCGTACGGGATGGACCAAGTCACAATCCCCAATGGCGCACGACTCCATGCTCGTCATCTAACGTGTGCGTCACCTCAAAGTAGCACAACGATGTGAAATCCGTGGTTTCAAATCCTCATGACAGTATTTACAATCATTACTTACCTCGATCCGGTCCGAACTCTAGCCCGCGATGCCTTTTCCCTCATGAATCGACCTTCGGATGCTCCAAATCTAGCCATAATCAGTACATAACCATTAACATATGCTAAGGGGACAAAGCTCACTCGAAAATATCCAATTTACATCAAAAATCCCGAAATTGCTAAAACTCGGTCCCTGGGCCCGCGTCTCAGAATTCGTTAAAAGTCACATCAATAGAATCCTCATCCTCTTACGAGTTCATACATATCAAAAGTACCAAAATCCAACCACAAACGACCCCTCAAATCCCAAATCCTAGGTCTCCAATTACAAGCCCTAGTTCTTCAATACTAGGGTTAAATTCCATGATTAATTAGGTAGAATTCACACAAGAATCGAGTATTGAGTTCAAAAATCTTACCTCCAGGTGTTATCTCTTGAATCCCTCTTCAAATCCTCTCAAAAAGCTCCAAAATCACCCACAAGACGACTATTTAAACATTCTGCTCAGGCCTTATTTCCTTCTTCGCGAATGCGGTCAACGCCTCGCGTCCGGGAAGCACAAAATAACATTGACCAAATTGAGAATTGTTCTTCCAAATTCATTCCGATTACTCTGAAAACCAAAACCAACATTTACATAAGTCATATTACGTCACACGGGGCAAGTCATGCCTGAGAACTAGCGAGCGAAGTGCAAAAGCTCAAAACGACCGGTCGGGTCGTTACATCCTCCCCCAATTAAACATACGTTCGTCCTCGAACGTGCCCAGAGTTGTTCCAAAAGCCAACCAATCACTGAATAACCTTACCATGCACATACCCGGGGGTGATCCCACGTCACCCTATCTCGTATAAGTCCGATAACACAATGTAACTGAAATTTCACAGTCCAACCTAGCCCATGAACGTTAGAACCATATTTCCACTTCTGAAATCATCCACAAGATCAAAATCTCACATCTATACTCTGAATAAGCCCGAACAAGCTGTAATAACCCATACCCGCAACCTCAGTGCAATTACATGATATACCGCATAACTCAAACGCTTGCAGCGATAACTTTTAATCATAGTAGCTGCATACAACAATCAAATACCGATAGAAACCTCATATCAACTAAAGTCTAATTCCAACACGTTCATATACTGCCAATGATAAATGAAACATGCAATGAATCATAACCATTTCTCAGATCAACCATTCATAAAGCCACTTCTTCTTTGGCAAGGACCCTAGCAAATTTCTGAGCCAAACCTCAATATTATCCTTCCCACATGCTGACATCGAATTCATTTGCAGTCATTTAAGATCCCAACGATCTCATCTAATCCAACACAACTACTCTGGTGACATGACACATCAATACAGACTAATGCCATGACTTGTGCAATCCACGTGCCAACAAGCAACAATCCGAACATACTCAAATCATGAAAATGACTCAGATGAAAGAGTCGTACCGCAAGCTCACTAGTACCACCACACACAATGCTGAGAACCTGTCACACATCATAGAAACAGAACACACGAATCTAACCCGCAGGATCATACCTCCACATAGCTTCGCTCCAATGCGCGACCTCATCCAAACACTGGTCCACATGAACACCTTAAGTCACTATGCTCAAAATCGACAACCGTGCGCAATATGATGTATAAAACTAAAGCAATCATTATAACCACCGCGAAGAAATTACATAACACCACACAACTTGAAAGGACATAACCGATACGCCATCCACCGAGCAATACCCAGTACTCTTCCCGCTTGAATTCCACTGAGAGGCCCTAATAACACCGCACCACAAGTGCCTACAACCAACAAATCCTAACGTCTCGCAACACGGAAAGATAACTCATAGACCCCCCTGATTACTAATAGCTCGATAACAACTGAATCAACACATCCCTCACCAATAGCAACTCGAAGTCGACAAAGCCGTCTCGATGCAGAACACATATCCATACAGGTGTACCAATGAACCACACATCAACTCTAGTCACCACAACAGATAAATAACCCTCCGAAGGTTCACAATGACTGAATTATAACACATACTATCATCTGACTAACTTACCCACATCTTTACCGTCCACAACCACAAGCTAACCTGTTTATAAGAACTTCTAGTCTCCAAGTCCATAAAGCACACGAAGTACCATATCTGATCCCAATTTTGCCACTTGCACATATAACACACCTCTAGTACTCAATCATCCCATGAGAGGTACACTTATAATTCTTCTGTGCCACCAAGCAAACTCGAATATCATCAGACGATCGGACAAGATAGTGCCACAATACCAATAAAGCATCCATAACTCAAACACATCACCCTATCTGAAATGTATACCCTCATCAAGCCACACCAATCAGTGTTCTAATTTATCTAGTCACTTGAAGCTGCCCTTGCTATCCAAGAATTTGTGACATTTCTTTCAAATCTGAACAGTGACCCTACACATGCAAATCTCAATCCTACACAATATACCACATAAGCCGTACCATCCTAGGATAACCACGAGAACTTCATATCCCTTTCGAGCCACAAGCAATATGTACTCCACTAGCCAAGAACTTCCCATTGATCCCATCTAGAAGAAAATCACTATACATCCCATGCTCCACATGCCAATAGGAAAAATATACCTCTCTAACTATGGTGGAAACTATCTAGGGCTCTCCGAATTCCATTTTCACAACACTAAATCGTCAAGACTGAATCCTTCTAACTCAACCGAGCTACGCAGGTCATTAAACCTAATAGAATTGCCGCGAAACACTTGTAGAAACTCATTACCTCATAAGAATCCAAAGAACTCATCATATCCTTTCCCCTGCCGAGCCGACCTACTATCAAGCTATCCCATCTATACAAGTCCCTCTGAATTTACCTTCGGCTTGATACTTATTCCTGATATTACATCACAATCCTCGATTCGGACTCACCACACTAGACTCGAGCATAACACCACACCGTCTAAGGCTCATAAGCCACTGAATACTCTCTTAAATATTCCCAAAAGCACCACATTCAAAATACCTACCTTGAAGAGACTTCCTGCGAATCCCAAACCATTACCTTCACCTTCCTGATGCTGATATATAAACTCCCATAATTGATATAGAAATGCCACAAGTCTTGACATCCTCCAATGAAAACTCTGTTTCTATCCACATATACAACTTAGAAATATCCAATTATCACATGTAAAATCTTGAACACATTAGAACCATTCTCGAGAGTCATTCTCTCTACTCAAACTACAATTAGCCTGATCAAACGAACCGAACAACCTGTGCCTCAATAGCACTCGGACACCGCAGAGTGTAACCTCATCCTAAAACAACCAAATAGCTTCTTGCTCTATGCACTAAACATCCTTTATCAACAACAACTCAAGACATTCCGTTATTCTCACACACCTATGAAGCATATTATAACCTTTGACAAGAATTTTCCTTTACTCGAGCCATCTTCGGTCTTAAACTCCATAGGCCATAACTGATTCTCCCGTAGACTTAACTGGTACCAACATAGCACATAACCGTGCAGTTAACTAATCAATAGTAGACTCCCCCACTTGGCTCAAAGCCATAGATCAAACACACATGATAACTCATAATGCATATACTCTATTGCTGCCATAGTACCAAAGTGATATTAAACTCCATACTTCATGGCTCGTGAAACATAGACAATCTAGTACTTTAAACCTTCTACAAATCTCGTGTTCACCCTCATAAAAATCAAGCCCACTCTCTTAAGCGACTCAAATTTAAATTTCAACACATATAATTCACTTGTAAATGAGATCTTCTAACAGACAATATAAGGATCACACAACTTCAGAACACTCCGCAGGAGGTAACCCACCTGCTTTGCCTCAAACTAACATTTCTGTATACCTTCCACCATCATAGACATTACGCAGTCGCTTGATCTCCCTGAGTCTGAACTCATACCGCAATAAGAGATTTACCTCACTCAAGCTAGGAAACATGAAAAGATTCTTCACACGCCCATAACTCAGGGCTATACCTCAAATCGAGATGAAAATCAAGTACCTAATATTTCTTGCTGCCCCAAAGAAGACCCTTCTCGCCTCATTCGATTTATATGAACACATCTCACAGTCACTTGCCCTCATCACGCAGCTATCCAGTCATTACTTCCCTTAATAGGGATATAACAGAACATATAGATATAGAAACACGTGCTCACACAATCAACAACTCAGGGCTCAAGCTATATGCAAAAATCCGACCCCAAGTCTTCCAGACTGGCCCAACATCAACACACAGATATCACATCTCACCCCTCAATTAGGGAATCACAAGCCATCGATGCATATCTGATACTGAGCGCTCATGCACGCATACAAATGCGTGGAAGGAATTCAAAGAGTTACATTCTAAGCTGAATCAAGGGCGCACGATAAGAATTCAAGAATGTGAAGTTTTTCCTAAAGGTTCTGCAGACTCCCGAGGATAAGTACAGACGTCTCTGTACCGATCCGCGAGACTCTACTAAACCTGCTCATGACTTGTGAGACCTATGTAACTTAGGCTCTGATACCAACTTATAACGACCCAGAAACCAACCCAGTCGTGATGGCACCTATAGTGAAACTAGGCCAGCCGGCACAACTCCCGAATCAACCATTTTCTAATAAAAGTTGTTTTTATACCATTTATAAACGAATAATCTCATAAAGAAACTTAAAAGAAAAGTGCAGAATAATTACACAAGCCCGACATCGGGGTGTTACTAGTCATGAGCATCTACCAAGGTCTGAATATAACAAGAGTCAAAAAATGTACTAAATACAGTAATGAAAATGAGAGGAAGGAAAGTAGTGCTGCGAACATCGTGCAGCCACCCTGCTGACTCTGATGACTCTACCTCTGAGCAATCAACACTCGCTACCGGATTTCGAAATACCTGAATCTGCACATGAGGTGTAGGGAGTAATGCGAGTACTCCAACCCAGTAAGTAATAAGAGTAAATAATACTGAGCAGTAAGAAAATACGTCATCCACGTCATAGCACCATAATGATTATAACATGTTCCCAAATCGGGATACCATTCAAATCATTTCGTTAAACTCCCAACTTTAGTAAAATCCTTTTAAATTATCTTTCTAACCTTTTCAATATAGGTTTAATGAAATATATATATAGTGAAAGTGATGAAAATCATAATCGACCCCTCGGGCAAAGCATAGTTAGTATACAGCCCCTCGGCAAAATAGAAATTCATAACCATTTCATAACTTAAAAACTTCAGTTTAAATAAAAGTTGTCTAAAGCATTTGTTCAACATTTTCAAGAGAGGCCTGGTCTAAAGATGAGTGAAAGCAATAATTAAATCAACATATTCGATAGAAACTCACTTTAAGGAGGAGTGAAAAAAATACTAAGTTCATAACCAGGCCCCTCAAGTAAGCATCACTTGGGTACATTGATAACTAGGGATTTTGATACATTTTATACTCCTTTATGCTAAAGTTTTGATTAGAAATGTGTACAAAATAATCCCAAAAAGGCTCACAAGTTGTGCTTGATTGCAGTTTTGATCAACAAGGTGACAGGATATCAAAGATCAGCTCAAAAAGGAGTGAAACTTGCACAAGTATCAAGACAAGACAAAGCTTAGGCAAAACAGGGCCAGTGCGGCTGCACACCATTCTGTGCGGTCCGCACAAGTGAGGTTCAGAGAGGCTGCTATTTAGGCAAAAAGGCAATGCGGCCGCATGAGGCTTTGTGCCGTCCGCACTAGGATCAATGAGGCTGCACTCGATTTAGTGCGGTCCGCAAAGCCAAGGTTCAGAGAGTTGCTAATTCCAAGTTTGAAGCCCAATGTGGTCCACGCTCCATTTCATGCGGACCGCACTAGAAGCCATTACGACTGCACTCGATTCTGTGCGGTCCGCATTGCCCTAGTTCAAAGAGCCGTTTATCCAAGTTCAGAGCCCTAGTGCGGTCGCACGTGATTTTGTGCAGTCCGCACTAACCCCACCAGGGTATTTTTGTCCAGATTTTTCAGCTTAGTATAAATAGCTTCTTTTTTCATTTTTAGTTCATCAGATAGTTTTTGTACTGGGCTGCGCTCGTGACTTCGATATTTTTAGCTATTTTGAGTAATTTTAGCTTCATTTCAACATTGAATCTTCTAGTTTAATTTAGTAATTAATTATTATGAGTTTTTATTCATCTATTTCTTTGTTTTCTTCTCTAATTAGGAGTAGCTAGACCCATAATCTAGGGTTGTGGCTCAACCCTAGTGTGGGTAATTGATGGGTCTTGTGTTTTAGGGCTTGATTGGCTATGGGTGTTTGATATTTAGACTAATTTCATATTTAATTGCTGAATTAGTGGTTGCGAACACTAGTTTGTGTTTAGTTGACTTTGGCTCTTCTTGAGAAAGAGAGCCTAAGTCTCTGAAATTGGTACAACAAGGAATTGGGGCGTACTCAAGAGATTGATAGCCACAATTAAAGGGTTAAACCTAGAGATAGTAATACCCGACTTGAACCTTGATTGCTTGTGCAAATTTGCATACCTAATTGGTCTTGAGAAAGTCAATTCGGGTAAAATCACTCAAACTACCGAGAGGTGTAGAATGAGTAGAATCGTGCAATGGTTATATAATACTCCCCAAATGTGATAATCTAGCTTTACACCCAAGTATCCGTCAATTGACCACCTAAGTGAAAGTCACTACCCTAGTGCCTTTTAACCATTTGAACAACTCGCAATAGTTTAATCTTAGCTTATTTTAGTTTAATTGAGCATTGTAGTTTTATATAATTAGAAGTAAAACAAAAACCCAAAAATGTTTAGAAGTGCAATTTGGAGCAAATACACAACTCCACTTTAGATAGACACCCGACTCCAACTTCTAGCTCCCTGTGGAAATCGTTCCCAACCTTAATCGGGTAAAAGCTACTTCGACCTTTCTCGCTACTCAATAGGAGTGCAGGGTTGGCCACGATCACTTTTTGGCGCCGTTGACGGGAAGCTAACGATTTTGGCTAGCTATCTAAATAGATTTGTGTATTGTTCTTCTTTCCTTCTTTGTTACTAACTTGTTTGTGTCACAACTTCAGGTACAAAATGGAAGCGAATGTTAATGACCCTCTTGGAAATGTGATTGTGGGGGAGGAGATAGATGATGTTGAAAATGAGGAGGTGCCTCTTATACCTCAAAGACAACATAGAGGCCGACATGCCAATGCTAATGCCAATGACAATATTCCAGACCCTCCCCCGCCACCTCAAGAGTGGCTTCTAGAGTGCTTCCAAACCAAGGCTATGCAAGTGCTATTGTCCCACCCCAAATTCGGGCAGGAAATTTTTAAATAACCAATGTGATGCTGACTTTGCTAGAGCAACGTGGGTATTTCATGGGCGTTGCAAATCAAAATGCTTATAAACATCTCAAGGAATTTGTGGATACATGTTGGGGGAGCAAGCAAACTAATATGTCCGAGGATGCTCTCCGGTTGAGACTCTTCCCATTTTCACTTAGAGGGAATGCACTTGATTGGCTTGAGCGACTTCCCAACCATTCCATCACTACTTGAGATGAGTTAGCGGATAAGTTCATTGTGAAATTTTTCTCACCGGGGCATATGGCTTCATTGAGAGATGAGATCTTGGCATTCAAGCAAGAGCCCACAGAACCTTTGCATGAGATTTGGGAGCGCTATAGAACAATGGTGAAGGAATTCCCAACAATGATATGACCAAGGTGATGATCCAACAAACCTTCTGCCGGGGCATTAATACAACAAACCAATGCATAGTGAACCAACTTGCTGGGGCAACTTTATGAAGCTGTCTTATGATGAGGCTTGTGACATTCTTGACGAGATGGCTGACACTTCCTCTACGTGGAAAAGTAGAGCCAACGTGCCCCAGGATGACCCTACGGTCACTAATTTGCACAAGGAGTTACATGATCATGAGCAGGCTATAGCTGAGTTGACAACTACCATGAACTAACTAGCAAAATCACAGTTGCAACAAGTTCAAAAACCTCGCCAAGTGAATGCCATGGAGGGTGTTAACATGCTTGTCAACAAAAGAAGACAAATAGGTAAACAGAACCAAGGGAATTCAGAGCAATTTGACTTTGTGGTAGATTTCAAGATGATGGTTTTGATGGACAAAGTGAAGAGGTGAAATACGTGAGTAATTATCAAGGCCAAAGGGGCAATTCTTCCAACCAACAACAATGGAGACCCCAAGGCAATGGGGCAATCAACAACAACAAGGCAATGGTAATTGGGGGAATAACAACCAAAACTCCAACTGGGGCAATCAGAACAATAATCAAAACAATCAAGGAAATTGGAATGGTAACAACAATTGGGGTGGTAATAACAATCAAGGTGGATGGAATAACAGAAACCAAGGAAATTAGGGGCAAAGCTTTCAAAGGCCCCCAATGTACCAACTATCAAACAATCCACCCCTATTTCCATCTCAAGGTCCTAGTTCTTCTAGCAATGATATGGGGAGAATTGAAATGATGTTCGAACAGATGATGAAAAAGAGTACAGATTTCGATGCTCAGTTTTCTTCCCACAATACCTCGATTCGGAATTTGGAGGTTCAGTTGGGTCAAATCTCACAGTCCTTGAATACTCGCCCTATGGGTGCTCTACCAAGTGATACGGTAGTGATGAGAACAATCATGTTATGGTGGTGACTACAAGGATGAGGCGGTGATGTGAATGCCTCCAAACAAAATCAAGTTTTGAGTGATGATGTTGAGTTGCAAGAAGATGAAGTTCCTTTGGTGGTTGAAAATGTGATTGATGAAAATGTGAATGAAGAAGTGAGGATTGATATTCAAGATGCTGAGGTAGAAACTCAAAATGATGTGAACCCGTCTAGGGAACACATAATAGGCATACCGAAACCGGTTGTGCCTAAAGCCAAGACTCCTTTGCCAAGGCCACCTCCACCTTATCCTCAAAGGCTCGCGAAGTAGAAAAATGAGAATCAGTTTAAAAAGTTCATTGACATGATTAAGAGCTTATCCATTAATGTGCCTTTGGTGGAGGCTCTTAAACAAATGTCAGGCTATGCTAAATTCATGAAGGACTTGGTGAAAAAGAAGCGGTCTATGGATTGTGAAACTATAAAGATGACTCACCAAGTTAGTGCAATAGTTCATTCAATGGCCCCGAAGCTTGAAGATCCCGGTGCTTTCACCATTCCTTGCACCATTGGGAGTGCAGATTCTGCTAAGGCTCTATGTGATTTGGGGGCTAGTATCAATTTGATGACCTACTCAGTTTTCAAAACTTTGGGTATTGGGCAACCTAGGCCGACTTCCATGAGATTGCAAATGGCAGATAGAAAAATGAAGAGACCATTGGGTATTATTGATGATGTGCTTGTCCGGGTGGACAAATTTATCTTGCCAGCTGACTTTGTGATCTTGGATTGTGAGGTGGATTATGAAGTTCCTATCATTTTGGGGAGACCTTTCCTTGCTACGGGGAAGGCCTTAGTTGATGTGGAAGCAGGGTAACTCACCTTCCAGGTGGGTGATGAAAAAGTGGTCTTTCATGTTTGCAAATCAATGAAGCAGCCCAACAGTACCGAGGTGTGCTCTTTTGTGGACCTCGTCACAGTAGTGGTAGTTGATGACACCAGTGCAATGATTAATGAGGAGGATCTATTAGAGGCCGCATTGTTGAATCTTGATGTCAATGATGATGAGGGCCGAGTGGAGTGCATGAATGCTTTACATGGAATGGGATCTTACTCTTATGAGCCTAGAAAATTATCTTTGGACCTCGAGAATAGGAAGACTCCACCAACAAACCTTCAATTGAGGAGCCTCCGGTGTTGGAGTTGAAACCACTGCCTCCACAACTCAGGTATGAGTTCTTAGGCTCAAATTCTACTTTGCCAGTTATTCTTTCCTCATCTTACTAACATGCAGGTTGATGCAACATTGGCGGTGCTTCAAAAGCGGAAAAAGGCAATTGGATGGACTTTAGATGATATTCGGGGGATAAGCCCCGCATTCTGTATGCACAAGATTATTCTGGAAGATGATGTAAAGCCTCCTTGGAACGTCAAAGGAGGTTAAACGAGGCAATGCAAGAAGTTGTGAAAAAGGAGGTGATCAATTGGTTGGATGCCGGGGTTGTGTACCCCATCTCTGATAGCTCTTGGACTTCGTCGGTGCAATATGTACCGAAGAAGGGTGGTATGACCGTGGTTGCAAATTCACAAAACAAGTCGATTCCTACCAGAACCGTCATCGGTTGGAGGGTATGCATGGACTACCGCAAGTTGAATAAAGTGACTCTCAAGGATCACTTTCCTTTTCCTTTTCTTGATCAGCTGTTAGACTGACTTGCTGGGCGTGCCTTCTACTATTTCTTGGATGGGTATTCTGGGTACAACCAAATCTTGATTGATCAGGAAGATCAGTGGAAGACCACATTCACTTGTCCATATGGCACCTTTGCTTTCTCTAGGATGCCTTTTGGGTTGTGTAATGCACCAGCTATATTCCAGCGGTATATGATGGCCATTTTCACCGATATGGTGCAAGACATTTTGGAGGTGTTCATGGATGACTTTAGTATTGTGGGAGACTCATTTGATGAATGCTTGAAGAATCTTGATAGAGTTTTGGCCCATTGTGAAGAAACCAATCTTGTTCTCAATTGGGAGAAATGCCACTTTATGGTAGAAGAGGGCATAGTTCTTGGGCATAAAATTTCAAAGCATGGTATTGAGGTAGACAAAGCAAAAATTGATGTGATTTCAAGGCTCCCTCCCCTACATCTGTCAAGGGAGTTCAAAGTTTTCTTGGGCATGCGGGGTTCTACCGGAGATTTGGTTGGTTGGCCACGATCATATGGTTGGCCACGATCATACATATATATATATAGCCCCTCGGGCAAGCCTCTCAGTCACTCGTGACTCAACTCTTACCAATCAACGTTCACACTCAATAGGTACCATATAGTAACAGTTGCGGCGTGCTACCCGATCCACATATCGCTGTGGCGTGTAACTCGATCCATATATATAGTCGACTGCGCTCACTGGGGGTGTGCAGACTCCGGAGGGGCTCCTACAACCCAAGCGCTTATCACTGTGGCATGCAACCCGATCTATATATATATATATATATATATATATATATATTGTTGCGCGCGTGCAGCCCGATCCATAAATATATAATCCTCACAACCAGGCCCTCAGCCTCTCTCAGTCGTTAACCTCACAATCATACCCTCGGTCTATCTCAGTCATTAACCTCACAATCAGACCCTTGGTCTATCTCAGTCATCAACCTCACAATCACTCGGGCCATCAGTACCATAGGGAACTCAGCCCAAACAGTTTTCACATTTTAAGAAGTAAAGTGATAAAATTAGATTTAAATAATAAACAGGTAAAACATGACTGAGGATATGCTTTCAAAATAATTAGAGTGAGGAAAAATAGTAAAAATGCCACTAAGGGTCCCAACAGGTCGGCACAAGGCCCCAACCATGGCATACAACCCAAAATATAATATAAATCTCTAAAATAGGGAATATCATAAGATTTCAAATCAAATACGCGACTTAACAGTCGTACGGGACGGACCAAGTCACAATCCCTAATGGTGCACGACTCCACGCTCATCATCTAGCGTGTGCGTCACCTCAAAGTAGCACAACGATGTGAAATCCGGGGTTTCAAACCCTAAGGATAGTATTTACAATCATTACTTACCTCGATCTGGTCCGAACTCTATCCCGCGATGCCTTTGCCCTTACTAATCGACCTCTGGATGCTCTAAATGTAGCCATAATCAGTACATAACCATTAACATATGTTAAGGGGACAATGCCTACTCGAAAATATCCAATTTACATCAAAAATCCCAAAATTGCTCATACCCGGCCTCCGTGCCCGCGTCTCAGAATCCAATAAAAGTCACATCAATAGAGTCCTCATCCTCTTACGAGTTCATACATATCAAAAGTACCAAAATCCAACCACAAACGACCCCTCAAATCCCAAATTCTAGGTCTCCAATTACAAGCCCTAGTTCTTCAATACTAGGGTTAAATTCCATGATTAATTAGGTAGAATTCACACAAAAATCAAGTATTGAGTTCAAAAATCTTACCTCCAGGCGTTATCTCTTGAATCCCTCTTCAAATCCTCTAAAAAAGCTCCAAAATTGCCCATAAGACGACTATTTAAACATTCTGCTCAGGTCTCATTTCCTTCTTCGCGAACGCGGTCAACGACTCGCGTTCGCGAAGCATAAAATAACATTGACCAAAAATTCCTCTTTGCGATTGCAACCTACCCATCGCGAACGCGATGCTTCCTCAGACAACTCTTCGCGAATGCACCCCTTCACCCGCGAACGCGATGAATAACCTGACCTCAAACCCAGCTGACCACTTTCCTCTCACGAACGTGGAGCTTCACTCGCGAACGCGATGACGAAACACTCAGCCCTTCACGAACGCGGAGCCTTCCTCACGAACACGAAGGCTAAAATTCCAGCCTTCACCAACTAACCCTTCGTGAACGCGAGGACCTACTCGCGAACGCCAAGGTCTAATTCTCTGCAACACTTCAGCTGTTTTTCTGCAGTTCTAAACAACATGAAATGGTTTGATTGACCACCCGAAACTCACCAGAGGCCCCCAGGACCTCAACCAAACAAGACAACATATCCCATAACCTCATTCAAACTTGTTCGAACCTTCGTAACGCTCAAAACAACATCAAAACACCAAATTCGCACCGGATTCAAGCCTAAGAATTTCAAATTCTTCTAAATTACGCTTTTGATTAAAACGTCTACAAAACCTCGTCCGAATGACTTGAAATTTTGCACACTCATCACAAATGACACAATGGAGCTACTGAAACTTCCAAAATTCCATTCTGACCGCTATATCAAAATCTCACCTATCAACCGGAAAACACCAAAATCTCAATTTCATCAATTCAAGCCTAAACCTTTCACGGTCTTCCAAAATGCATTCCGATCACGCTTCTAAGTCCCAAATCACCTAACGAAGCTAACCAAATCATAAAAATTCCAATCTGATGTCATCTACTAACAAGTCAAAACTTGGTCAAACCTTTCAAATTTTAAGCTTCAAATTGAGACTGTTCTTCCAAATTCATTCCGATTACCCTGAAAACCAAAACCAGTGATTTACATAAGTCATATTACATCACACGGGGCAAGTCATGCCCAAGAACTTTCAAGAGAAGTGCAAAATCTCAGAACAACCGGTCGGGTCATTACACCTTGATCATTGCAGAAATTTTCAAACGCTCTGCTTTCAAACTCTCCTCCATGATCACTCCTGATTGTAGATATGTAATAACCCTTCTCACGTTGAACTTTCTGACAAAAAACTTCAAAATTCTTTAAGGCATCATCTTTATTACTAAGAAATATAACCCATGTAAATCTAGAGAAATCATCTACAATAACAAAAGCATATTTCTTACCTCCAATACTAGCAGTTCTAGTGGGGCCAAATAAATCCATATGCAGCAATTGAAGAGGTTTAGAGGTTGAAACAATGTTTTTTAACTTTTAAAGAGGATCGAGTTTGCTTTCCTAATTGACATGCATCACAAATATGATCTTTTGAAAAATCCAGGTTTGGAAGACCAATGACAAGGTCATGTTTTGAAAGTTTTTGAATGGTGTGCATGCTTGCATGCCCAAGTTTCCTATGCCAAACCTAGGGATCTTCAATTATAGAAGAAAGACAAATTTGATCCCCAAATTTTTCTAGGTTTTTGATAGTATAGACATTTCTGTCCCTATTACCAGAGAGAATGATATTACCTGATTCGTCTTTTATGAACCAGCCATGTTTTTTAAAACGAACCTCATAATCATTGTCACATAGTTGAGTGATGCTGAGAAGATTATACCTGAGTTCATCCACTAAGTAAACTTCATTCACATCACATGTAGAGCTTAATAGAACCTTTCCAACACCAATAACATTTTCTTTGGATTTGTCACCAAAAGTAACTATTCCTCCATCTAGCTTGGTGACTGATTTGAACAATTGTTTGTCACCCGTCATATGTCTGAAACACGCGCTGTCGAGATACTATTTTCCTTTTTTGATTCTTCTTGCGGTGTTCCTGTGAAACAAGATTACTTATTTTTAGGTATCCAAGCCTGCTTGGGTCCTGACTGGTTGGATTTTTGAGAGTTAGTTTGATTTGAAGATTTTGGTCTCCAAATCCACCTCCTATTGTTTTTGAACCTGCAATAATTTGAGGTTTGAACTTTTTTACCACATTAGGTGCAAGGTGAGCTGTTGAAGTTTCTAGAACTATTCTCAGCTCTAATTCAATTCCTGCAATTGTTAGTGCTATGGCCATTTTTACCACAAAAGAAGCACACTATTTTATTTCTAACAGGAACTTTCTGAACTGAACTAGAACTTGATGATTTTTGTAGTCCATTCAATTGAAGCCTGAGTTCGTTTACTTCTTCTTGAAGTATATCACGTTCAATTTCGCATACTTCTAGTTTCCGGGCCCAATCCTTCTTTTTTCTTTCTCTTTCTCTCTTGACTTTTCTGAGTTCATTTACTACTCTTTCAATGTCTGCAAGAGCAATATCAACATATTCTTGAAGTTCATAACAAGATGGACATAAATGAGTACATACCTCACTAGTTCCTTCATCCAACGGTGAATAGGGTCTTCTTGAATCATCTTCTTCATCGTTGCTGTCTGCCATTAGTCCAAGTTTATCTGATTCTTCATTGTCGCCAAGAGCCATAAAACACATGTTAGCAATTTCCTCATGATTAGATTCCTCCTCATCACTCCATGCTCCAAAAGCTTTCTTCTTTTGCACATTTCTACTAAGCTTCCTTTTTAATTCAGGACAGTCAGCTTGAACGTGTCCGAGCTTTCCAAATTCGTAACATCTTCCATTATTTTTATTTGTTTCATTGCTCGCCCTTTCTTTTCTGAAATTAAACTTACCTCTTCTATAGTTTTTGTTTCTTCTCATCATGTTTGTCATAACTTACAAGAGCATTGCAATATTTTCATTTTGTTCTCCTCCTTCTACTTCATCTTCATTTTCAGGTTCAGCCATAGTTGCCTTGAAAGTAATGATTTTCTTTTTCTCTTGAATTTGTCTATCAAGATGAGTTTTCTCAAAAGCAATCAAGTCACCTCTGAGTTCATCATAGGAGATTTTGTCCAGGTCTTGACATTCTAAAGATATAACTTTCAGTTGCCAGATTGTAGGTAGACTTCTGAGGATCTTTCTAACCTGTTCGCCACTTTTAATAGGTCTTCCAAATGATTTGAGGTCTCCAAGGATTTTGCTGAATCTGGAAAATATTTCTTCAACAGATTCTCCATCCTTCATTCGAAATAATGCATATTCCCTAACCAGGAGATTTATTCTAGTCTCTTTCACTTTGTTGGTTCCTTTATAAGTGACTTCCAGTTTATCTGTTGCCTAGTTAAAATTTAGTCAACTAATATAAGTATTAGTTGACTAACCAAGAGAAAGAAATATTAAAAGTAGTAAGGAGCAATAGTAAGACACACATGATTTATACTAGTTCGGTACCGTTTGTGGTACTTACATCCAGTTCCCTTGAGTCACAAGTGTTCCCTTAAGATCTTTGAATAAGGTTACAAGATTGATGGTGTTTGTGTTTACCACCAACGTATAGGATCAACAATTTGAGTTCTAATCAATTGATACAACTTTCTTTTGTACTCTAGATCTCTCTATATTTTGAGACACTGATAACTCAGAATTACAGTGTTTGAACTAAGAAGTAGAAAGATTTGTAATATACTTTTTGTAGTTGCGTAATCTTCTTCTTGAGAGAGCAGCCTTTTTATACAAGAGAAAAGAGCCGTTGAGTCCTTTTTGAAACTTGAGGCACATGATCTTTAATTAAGGGATTTGACCCAAGATGTACCTCTTTGAATCTTGCTCTTGACTGGCCCAGATTCTAATGTGACCTTCCTTGTCACAGCTGAATTCAAGGAGAGATTAATTCGTAAGTGTGTTCTTTGAAAAGAGAGAAGACTTTTGAACTTGTGGTGTAAAATGAGGCACATATATTTTGTGTGGCTATAAATCATTGCATAAAGATAAATTATTTCTAAATAAGGAAAGGGGTCTTTCTTTTTGGCACGGTCTAAAAAAGAAATAGGTTAACATAAATTGAAACGGAGGGAGTATATATATATATATATAAAGAAGATCAAAACAATGATTAGGTACATAAGAAGATGTGCAAATATAACAAAAAGATCAAAACAATGATGTACTACCTAGGGCACATATGCTTGGTGAACAATTTTAACTTGTTATTGAAATTTTTCTTGTTCACTTTTAAGTTACAATATTATTTAGGAAAAATGCATAAGTACCCCCTGATCTATACCCGGATTCTCAACTACACACTTTTTCTTTTCGGGAATTCTATTACCCCCTAAACTTATTTTAAATGGAATTATTTGCACCCTTAATGCTAACGTGTCAGAGTGTGTGTATTTTACTCTCCCAAGGATGAGTGAGAAGAAGGAAAAAACGATTTCCAGATTAATGGACGTGCTTGGGCTCTTTCAATCAGAACGTGAATACACATGCATCCGGGGGCAAGTCATGGACAAAGGAGGATTCAGAAGTCATGAACACCATCTGCAGTAAAGCCTCAGTCAACTTCAAGTTCCACTACCTTGGGGCCTGCTTAAGTCCATAGAGGGATTTTTGCAGTTTGCAGACCTTCTGAGACTCCTCCTGTCTAGAAAACCCTTCAGGAATGTGCATATAGGCTTCCTCTTGAAGCTCTCCATTGAGAAAAGCATTATGAACATCCATCTGACAGAGACACCAGTGACTTGATGCTGCAAGTACTATAATGGACCTCACAATGACCATCTTGGCTATTGGGGAGAATGTTTCTGTGTAATCCAGACCCTCCTTTTTGACTGTATCCTTTTGCAACCAACCTGGCCTTATATCTTTGCACTTCACCTGATGCTCTATACTTTACCTTAAAGATCCATTTGCATCCAATTGGAACTTTTTCTGGTGGCAAATCTACAGTTGTCCATGTGTGGTCGTCCTCTAAAGCTACAATCTCAAGTTGCATAGCTTTTATCCACTTTGGATCAACAACAGCCTCTCTGAAGGTTTGTGGCTCTGTCACAGATGAAAAAGTTGTGAAAGCTTTCAGAAAATGAGGAGTCACATGGTTATAGGAAACATATGATGAAAGGGGGATAAGCCTTAGAACTTTGTCACATAATCTTTCAATCACAGTGGAGGTTTACTGTGTCTGATTGATCTTTTGAGATTATGTGTGTCTGAAGCATCTGTGGAGTCATAGACTACTGGTGGTGGATGTGGTGCTTCAGAATTACCAGGGACACCAAGCAGGTCAGGTAGTTGTTCTTCAGCTTCTTCTGGAACTGGTATCTCCGCCTAGGATGAAGTTGTGGGATTTGGTGCTTCAATAGCAGCTAAAGTATGGTTTGTTGGAATAGAGGAGCTAGGATGAGGCTGAGATAATGTTGGGGACAGGAGGTCCAAGATCTGAAATAAAGGAGTGCTTGAGCTTCTCATGTCCTTGAATGGAAAGATGGCTTCATGAAATACTATATTCCTACTTACAAAGAATGACTTAGAATGTAGATTATATAAAACATATCCATTTTGTGTTGGAGAACATCCCATGAGTACAGATGGTATTGCTCTGGAGGAGAACTTGTCATGTATATTATGACTGGTTGCATAGCTCAAACAACCAAACACTCTTAAATGATTCAAGGAAGGAGGGTGCAAGTAAAGCTTTTGAAAAGGTTATTTGTATCCAATGACTTTGGAAGGAAGCCTGCACAACAGTGTTGACACACTCTCCCCAAAACCTCAAAAGTATTGATGCTTGAAATCTGAGTGATCTGGCCATGTCTAAGATTGTCCTATGCCTTCTCTCAACAATACCATTTTATTGAGGAGTGTACACACAATTACCCTGATGATCGATGCCTAGTTTCAGTAATAAACTTGTGAACTCAGTATTTAAAACTCACATCCATTGTCTGTTCTAAGTGTTTTCACTTGAGTAGAAAAAAAATTATGTACTTTGGCCAAAACATTTCTCAGCACTATCAATGTGTCTGACTTGGAGTGAATCAGAAATATCCAAGTGTATCTTATGAGTCATCTACAATGGTCACAAAATATCTTTTTGCCATCATAGCTAGTACTCCATAGGGATCCCAAATATCATAATAAATCAATTCGAAAGCAGATTTTGACATTGTATTACTCAATGAAAAAGGCAGTCTTATTTATTTAGCTAGAGGACAAACAGTACAAGGATGATGCTCACCCTGTTCTAGATGTCTGAGTACATCATGCCTTTTTATTACATCAAGCGGTGCATGTCCTAACCTTCTATGCCAAAGTGAACTAGTAAGAGAAGAACGACTACTAGCAGTACAACACTGTTATTTTCTACACTTTTAATCCCTGTCAGTGCTGAACCTTGCTGTGTAAAATTCTTCGTCAGCACATATAGTCCATGATCCTTCTTACCAATCGCTTTCACCTGACCACTCCAAAGCTCCTGGAAGATACAGAAGTCAGGAAAGAATAAGGCTGAACACTGCAGCTCCTTTGTCAGCTTAGACACAGACAATATGTTGCATTTAAATTCTGGGATATACAGTACATTAGTAGTTGCAAGATCTGTTGGTACTGTTCCTGTGTAAAGAATGAAGCTGATGGTTGTGCCATAGAGGTACCAGCAGATATAGGAGAATTCCTTCCTTGTCGCTGTGGCTAGAGTGGAGGTGGTGGAGCAGGTTTGCTCACATAGTTTCCTGCTGTTGAGTTAGCAACAAAATTACAGGTATAGTTTGCATAACTACCTAAATTACTTCCCTTCCTTTTGAATTAAAATTTGGTGGATAACCAATCAGCTTGAAAACTAGGAAGAATATTAAAACGTAACAAGAATTCATCCTCCAAAAGGTTCCATCAAAACTCTAGATAATAGATTAGCAACTCATAATAGTATGTAAAACTACAATACTAAAAGTCATAACCAACAATGAAAACTAGGAAGAAGAAGGGGAAAAACTCGAGGTTGAATCTTCCTCCTTGCTCCTAACATGTTCTCGCCTCCCCGGGTGTTTTTTTACCCTAAAGTAGTGTCTCCCCTTCAAAAGGACATTTTATGATATATTTATATCAATTAGGGTTGATGTGGGGTGTCCTTGATATCTCCTAATTCGAAAAGGACACACTGAGTCGCGTGCTAGAGTTGGTGCAATGCGCGACTTCTAGCACGATCCCAACTATTTTTCTTCTTCTTTGTTCCTTTCGCGTGCCAGGTCCAGTGCCAACCTCCATACTTTGCTGTTTATTGTTCATTTCCTAGGCCATTTCGCGCCTACCTTCATGTAATGCACCAATTGTGGCACGCTCCCAAGTCTTGCATCTCTACGCTTTTTGCATCAAATCATCCAGTTCTTGCCAACTTCCATCCAAATTCACTCCTACACACAATAAACATATAATGAGCATATTATATATTTATAAATATGTAATCTGTCGCGACTCACATAAGAAATTATATGCAAACATGCTAAAAAATACATTTTTCATCAATTATCACTACCCCACACTTAAACTCTTGCTCGTCCTCGAGCAACTTAAAATTAAACACATGGAAAGTAACTCAATTCCAAAACAAACTTAAGCATCATAGCAATGACAATGGTTTATATCAATGCTTAGAACCCAACATAAGGGCTATTGGCATCTTTCCTCATTTTTAGACCAGTGCCAAGACTATTTAAAATATTTGGGTGACTGATCTAACATTTTAACCTCAAAAATTGACTCCACTACATTCCATACTATAACTTGCTTCTTGTGCCAACTCAAAAACCAAGCACTTTGCTAATCCTTTGCAAATCATGTGCCCTCACCAGCAAACCATAGAGAGAAATAGTCCACACACTCAACCACAAGTTCAAGTATAATCTAAGGACTCAAATATTGAAAAAATTCACTCGCTCTCACAATAAAACTTGTATGCCTCACAAGTTCGTACGATAGGCTTTCCCGTATTGTAAGACTTAACTAATCTAAGCTTGTAAAATCTAGGATCATGTAGGAATTTATAGGTTGTAATGTAGGCCAAGGGACGAGTAGGATATATATAGAAAAATAGTGACTAACCCTCCTAAGCACTTTAGTACATCACACTTCACTTTTAAGCACATTTCTTGTCATGACCAATTCAACATCTTGCTGTGAACCATACATAATTAAACTATTCTTGATTAAGCACATCAAAATATAGATACTCACTGGCCCAAACAAAGATACAGGAGGTGCCATTCATTTTTTATGTATTTATCATTTTTTTCACTCTGCTTAATTTGGTATTTGTGGCGAGTAAGGCTTTTAAATACAAGTGCACCTTGTCGGCCTTTCTATGGTTCCACTAAAAAGCTACCCAATCTCTTTCTTTACTCTTTGAGCAACTTAAGTGCCTTCGGAGGTAAAGGGTAAATAAGATACGATTTAGAACAAAATAGTGGTTGGCTTGTAATGTTAGTGCCAAAGAAAAAGCTCTATAGGCTCAAAAAGGCTGACTACGGATAATGTTATCACTGATTGGCAAATAGGCTCAAGGGTCAATCAAAGAAATGCCTATATCATTTCCTCAACTCACAAGACTTAATCATTTCGCTTCGACTCACACACGGGGCAAGTTCTAGACTAACAAGGGATGACACATAGTACAACCAAAATCTCACCTCACAAAATGCACATGACTTACTCAGGAGGGCTAAAACACGGCTCTCAAGTTAAAGCAACTAGCGCAGTAATCATATAATCCAAACACTAGGAAGTAACAACAAGAGTCAATAAACGAGTCCAAGCGTCAAAAGGAAGTCACACATATTCTCAAGGCATATAGTCACAATAATCAAGAAGAAGATACTCAGCACAAATACTCCACCTTTAAGCCCCAACATAAAATATGTCAAAAAACAAAGTTACTCAAGTTCTTCCTATTTCATTATCAGTTGAAAAGAAATTTTTTTTTTGGTATTTTTCTTTAGACTTTAAACATTCAAGAAAACTGTCTAGGAAGTCCATCAAAGGGAAAAGTCCAAAACCTTTTAAAAATTCTACCTACAAAAAAAAACTACTACCCGGTTCAAAGAGTCATCCCTTAAGAAAGAATTGTGGCCATAAGAAAAACCAAGAGGTATTATTTCTACCTAATTGTTATTTTTATTTTTATTATTTTTAACACACATAAAATAATACAACTAAAATAGCATAGGAAATCACAAAAATAATCTCTTCATTACCCCACACTTGTTCTCGAGCAACTTAAAATTAAGCACTTGGCAAGTAACCCAATTCCAAAACAAACTCAAGCATCATAGCAATGACAATGGTTTATATCAATTCTTAGAACCCAACATAAGGGCTATTGACATCTTTCCTCATTTTTAGACTAGTGCCAAGACTATTTAAAATGTTTATGTGACTCTTCTAACATCTTAACTTCAAAAATTAACCCCACTACATTCCATATGATAACTTGCTTCTTGTGCCAACTCAAAAACCAAGGACGTTGCCAATCCTTTGCAAATCATGTGCCCTCACCAGCAAACCACTGAGAGAAATAGTCCACACACTCAAATATAAGCTCAAGTATAATATAAGGACTCAAATATTGAAAATATTCACTCGTTCTCACAATAAAACTCAATATGCCTCACAAGTTCGTACCATAGGCTTGCTCGTAATGTAAGACTTGAATAATTTAAGCTTGGAAAATCTAGGATCAAGTAGGAATTTATAGGTTGTATATATAGGCAAGGGACGAGTAGGATATATATAGAAAAATAGTGACTAGCCCTCTTAAGCACTTTAGTTCATCATAATTCACTTTTAAGCACATCTTCTTGTCATGAGCAATTCAACGCCTTGCTGTGAACCATACACAATTAAGCCATTCTTCATTAAGCACATAAAAATATAGATACTTACTAGCCCAAACAAAGATATGGGATGTGTCATTTATTTTTTTTCACTCTCCTTAATTTGGTATTTGTGGCGAGTAAGGCTTTTAAATACAAGTGCACCTCGTCGGCATTTCTATGATTCCACTAAAAAGCTACCCAATCTATTTCTTTACTCTTTCAACGACTTAAGGGCTTTGGGAGGTAAATGGTACACAAGATACGATTTAGAACAAAACAAAGGCTAGCTTGTAATGTTAGTGCCAAAGAAAAAGGTCTATAGGCTCAAAAAGGCTGACTACGGATAATGTTATCACTGATTGGCAAATAGGCTCAAGGGTCAATCAAAGAAATGCCTATATCATTTCCTCAACTCACAAGACTTAATCATTTCGCTTCGACTCACACACGGGGCAAGTTCTAGACTAACAAGGGATGACACATAGTACAACCAAAATCTCACCTCACAAAATGCACATGACTTACTCAGGAGGGCTCAAACCCGGCTCTCAAGTTAAAGCAGCTAGCGCAGTAATCATATAATCCAACACTAGGAAGTAAAAATAGGAGTCAATAAATGAGTCCAAGAGTAAAAAAGAAGTCACACATATTCTCAAGGCGTACAGTCACAATAATCAAGAAGAAGATACTCAGCACAAATGCTCCACCTCTAAACCCCAACATAAAATATGTCAAAAAGCATAGATGCTCAAGTTCTTCCCATTCCATTATCAGTTGAAAAAAAAGAAAAAAAATTCTTTTTGTATTTTTCTTTAGACTTTAAATACTCAAGAAAACTGTCTAGGAAGTCAATCGTAGAAAAAAGTTCAAAACCTTTTGAAAATTCTACTACAAAAAAAAAATACTACCCGGTTCAAAGATTCATCCCTTGGGAAAGAACTGTGGCCATAAGAAAGACTAAGAGGAACTATTTCTCCCCAATTATTATTATTATTTTTATTTTTATTATTTTCAATACACATAAAATAATACAACTAATATAGCATAGGAAATCACACAAACAGTCTCTTCACTACCCCTTATTTAAACTCTTGCTCGTTCTCGAGCAACTTAAAATTAAGCACATGGCAAGTAACCCAATTCCAAAACAAACTCAAGTATCATAGCAATGGCAATGGTTTATATCAACGCTTAGAACCCAATATAAGGGCTACTGACATCTTTCCTCATTTTTAGACCATTGCCAAGACTATTTAAAATATTTATGTGACTCTTCTAATATCTTAACCTTAAAAATTGACTCCTCTACGTTCCATACTATAACTTGCTTCTTGTGCCAACTCAAAAACTAAGAACTTCTCCAATCCTTTGCAAATCATGTGCCCTCACCATCAAACCATAGAGAGAAATAGTCCACACACTTAAATATAAGTTTAAGTAGAATCTAAGGACTCAAATATTGTAAAACTTCACTAGCTCTCACAATAAAACTTGTATGCCTCACAAGTTCGCACCATAGTCTTGCCCACAGTGTAAGACTCGACTAATTTAAGCTTGAAAAATTTAGGATCAAGTAGGACTTTATAGGTTGTAATGTAGGCTAAGAAACAAGTAGGATATATATATATATATATATACCCTCCTAAGCACTTTAGTATATCACACTTCACTTTTAAGCACATCTTCTTTTCATGACCAATTCAATGTCTTGCTATGAACCATACACAATTAAGTCATTCTTCATTAAGCACATCAAAATATAGATACACACTAGCCCAAACAAAGATACGGGAGGTGCAATTCATTTTTTAGTTTTTATTTTTTCTTTCTTTCTTTTTTACTCTCCTTAATTTGGTATTTGTGGCGAGTAAAGCTCTTAAATACAAGTGCACCTTTTTCGGCCTTTCTATGGTTCCACTAAAAAGCTACCCAAGTTTTTCTTTACTCTTTCAGCGACTTAAGTGCATTCGGAGGTAAAAAGTAAACAAGATACAATTTAGAATAAAATAGAGGATGGCTTGTAATGTTAGTGCCAAAGAAAAAGGGCTATAGGTTTAAGAGGACTGACTACGGATAATGTTATCACTGGTAGGCAAATAGGCTCAAGGGTCAATCAAAGAAATGCCTATATCATTTCCTCAACTGACAAGACTTAATCTTTTTTGCTTCGACTCACACACGGGGAAAGTTCTAGACTAATAAGGGATGATACAAAGTACAACCAAAATCTCACCTCACACAATGCACATGATTTAGTTAGGACAGCTCAGACCCGACTCTCAAGTTAAAGCAACTAGCACAGTCATTATATAATCCAAACACTAGAAAGTAACAATAGAAGTCAATAAATAAGTCCAAACGTCAAAAGAAAGTCACACATATTCTTGAGGCGTATAGTCGCAATAATCAAGAAGAAGATACGCAACACAAATGCTCTACCTCTAAGCCCCAACATAAAACATGTCAAAAAGAATAGATACTCAAGTTCTTCCAATTCCATTATCAGTTGAAAAAAACTAAAATCTTTTTGTATTTTTCTTTAGACTTTAAACCCTCAAGAAAACTGTCTAGGAAGTCAATCGTAAGGAAAAGTCCAAAACCTTTTAAAAATTCTACCTACAAAAAAAACTACTACGCGGTTCAAAGAGTCATCCCTTGGAAAAGAACCGTGGCCATAAGAAAGCCCAAGAGGGATTATTTCTAGATAATTATTATTTTTATATTTATTTTTATTATTTTAATAACACATAAAATTATACAACTAAAATAGCATAGAAAATCACACAAACAGTCTCTTCACCACACATTTAAAATTGTGCATTGTCTCCAATGCACACCCAAAAATACAAGAGGGTAAAAGAAACTCCCTAGTAGGCCAAAGGCCGAAGCATTAGCAGCTCAGTGAGTACTCAGACTTCTCCCAAACATGACCTTTGTGCGAGCACCCCACACTTAGTTCTAACCATCTAGCTTGTTGTGTCGTCCTTTCAATAGCTTTTGGTTCCCATGCTCCTAAAAAATAAAAAATGACACTATAAAAATAATACAAATAAAAAGACTAGAAATAAAAGAAAGCGGTAAAGTTGGATTGCCTCCCAACAAGGGTTTAATTTAACGTCGTGGCACGACGTGAACCACTGTTTGCCTCCACCTCGAGCTTATAAATTGGACCCCTAATTTGGCTTCAAGTTTGCATTTATTCACCAGGGGTAGTGGAATAAATCTTGTTGTCCCAAATAACCACTGTACTATTCTATACTTCTTTGTCCTTAGATGAGGTACGTAATCCTGTCTTTCTCTCATGGAAAGTTCCAGAATGTAGGGACCTTGTTCCTCTTTCGTTGATTCCTCAATTGGTTCGGATAACTCTATTTTCATATCATCATCGAAACACAATGTGAAAACATGCTTGGAGTGAGGACCAATGTGCACTCCAGGACTTTCAACATCCTCAATATTAGTGACACTAGAATCAACAAAATTTGTATCTTTACTATCCTTGGCTGACTCAAGTATCACCTCCTCAACATCGGAATCCTCAAGTTCTAGTTGGCTAGGTTGTTGGTATTCTACTCTAACCTCCTCCACCAGAGTGTTAACTGCTGACTCTAATTCATATTGTTTTCAGCTTCTATCCACTATATTGACTTTTGGAACATTCAAAGCTCTACCATTTGACTCACTTGAGCCTTCAAGTTGTGAATAGTTTCCTCTTGCCTTTGTACCCGTAATTGAGTGTTATTATTTTGTTCCACAAGACACCTTAGCATATACTTGATCTCTTTTAGATCAGCATCCACAAGTTCTTTGTTCCTATTAACTTCACAAGTAAAAGTAGAACCATCATAATAAGGGATGAGGGGAGGATAAGAAATATAATACAACCATAAAAGTAACCATATTGACTACCAAACATATCACATACATTCCACACATAAGATTGAGTTAGTGCCCATAACTCACTCTCGGAAATATTTTGATAATTTTGCCATGTTTGGTTTCCTCCACAATATGCACAAGAAGGATCAAAAGTAGAATTACTAATATCAGAACTCACATAATTCCCAAGATTCCATGTCTCTCAAATCAAGAATTAAAAAAAATACAAATAAAACAAAATAAAAGTTCAAATTTGACACCAAGCAATATTTACAGCTACAACTACACAACTAGTTCCCCGGCAATAACGCCAAAATTTGATCGCGCCCAACTCTAGTCTTAAAAAGGATAAGCGATTGCTGCAAATATAATTCGGCCTAAGGGTCCGGAGTTGAATCCCACAGAGAACTAAGGTTTAGCTACAACTGTTTATTATCACCAAGAATACAATCTTTAACAATTCCTAAGTTATTGATGTTTTATACTTCAATACCACACAAGAGGGGGGTGATTTGTGTGGTGACCAATTTTTTTCGATTAAACTGATTATGGAAGGACTTGGTTCTTTTAAGTGTTCCTTAACCTACTATTGCAGAAATAGTAAATGTGGAAAGTAAAGAACACAAATATTTTACGTGGAAAACACCTGGCTCAAAAGGTGAAAAAACCACGACCTACTTTTCAGTAGGATTTTTCCAAACTCTCCACTAAAATCACTGCGCCAAAAATTACATTAACAAAAACTCTATTGTAAACCTAGGACTAACTCTAATCCCGTTGTACCACACAACCTCTAACTATTGCGACAACATCAAGTTAACTCTAACTTGAATACTCTGAGTACCTATTACAATTGCCTCTAGATAAAGCTGAAAGGTAGACTCTGCATTAAAAGTTGAAATTTATGTCGCGACACTGACATAAGGTCTTATGAACAAATTAAAGTAATACTTAGAATTTTGATCGCATTAGTATTTGGTAGTTCCTTAGGTGTTTGCAAACAAAATAGGGTAGACAAATATATTGTAGGAATTACTTTTGCAAGGAAAATTTCGGCTTCTAATAGTAATTCCGATTCGGTAGCGAGCGATGCTACAGGCTAATTAACTTCTTTAAATAATACTATCCACTTAACCAAAAAAAAATTTAGACTTTAAATAATTAGGAAATCTGGATCAACAGACCCCAGACGCCAACAATGAATCAAAAGACTGCTGGTTGGTTGACTAGCTAGCCAGTATAAAGTCAAGTAAGGCAGCGAGGAAATGATTAAATTGTATTTACAATAAAAATATTAATTAGAGAATTGGCTGCGCTTTTCTCACCACTATATATATACTTCTCTCTTTTCTTCCATTTACAATAAAAATATTAATTATGAAGAAGAGATTGTTCGTCCCGTGGCCGACTTCTCCCCTAGTCTCTGGGGTGATCAGTTCCTTTCATTCTCCATTGACAATGAGGTAAATTACTAATTTTCTTTATATATAGGCAAGCATGGCTAATTTCTTCTTTATGTTTATTGAACAACATTATTTTTTCTAATTTCGTTTTTTAAAATACATTATAAATAGGTTGCTGAAAAGTATGCTCAAGAGATTGAACCATTGAAGGAACAGACAAGGAGTATGTTGTTAACAACCGGAAGAAAATTGGCTGACACATTGAACTTGATTGACATTATTGAACGCCTTGGCATATCCTACCACTTTGAGAAAGAAATTGATGAGATTTTGGATCAAATTTATAACCAAAACTCAAACTGCAATGATTTGTGCACTTCTGCACTTCAATTTCGATTGCTCAGGCAACATGGTTTCAACATCTCTCCGGGTAAGCTCATCATGAAGCACACCTTTAATATTGTTGTTAAAATTATTACCCATTTGTTGCAAGAAGGTTAATTAATCTTGAGCTTTCTTTCTTGAAATACCAGAAATTTTCAGCAAATTCCAAGATGAAAATGGCAAATTCAAGGAGTCTCTTGCTAGTGATGTCTTAGGATTATTAAACTTGTATGAAGCTTCACATGTAAGGACTCATGCTGACGATATCTTAGAAGACGCACTTGCTTTCTCCACTATCCATCTTGAATCTGCAGCTCCACATTTGATATCTCCACTTAGGGAGCAAGTGACACATGCCCTTGAGCAATGTTTGCACAAGGGCGTTCCTAGAGTCGAGACCCGATTCTTCATCTCATCAATCTATGAGAAGGAACAATCGAAAAATACTGTGTTACTTCGATTTTCCAAATTGGATTACAACATGCTCCAGATGTTGCACAAACAAGAACTTGCTGAAGTATCAAGGTGCGATAAATAAAAACGATGAACCCTTTTTGATTGATCATATCTCAAGTACTTATGTTAATTTGTTATGCTGCAGGTGGTGGAAAGATTTGGATTTCGTAACAACACTTCCATATGCTAGGGATCGAGTAGTTGAATGCTACTTTTGGGCATTAGGAGTTTATTTTGAGCCTCAATACTCTCAAGCTCGCGTCATGCTCGTTAAGACCATATCAATGATTTCCATTGTCGATGACACCTTTGATGCTTATGGTACAGTTAAAGAACTTGAGGCATACACAGATGCCATACAAAGGTATGAACTTCATCAACTCACTTAATCCTTGATAGTGAATTGTCGGCGTGAAAAGATTAAGGCGATAACTTCTACTCATTATAGTTGCGTGCTAGCTCTTTCAAAAAGCATGAGTTCACCTTAATTTATTGTCATCCTACAGATGGGATATCAACGAAATTGATCGGCTTCCTGATTACATGAAAATCAGTTATAAAGCTATTCTAGATCTTTACAAGGATTATGAAAAGGAATTGTCTAGTGCTGGAAGATCTCATATTGTCTGCCATGCAATAGAAAGAGTAAGTTTGAGCAACTTAACTATCGAAATACATTTTCTCGTTAATCCATTTCTCACTTTGTTTTACCTTGTGTACGTCTTTTAGTGATCAGAAACTTGACATACTTGAATCAGAATTTTAACACTTGAACATCTATGTTTTATATTCACAGATGAAAGAAGTAGTAAGAAATTATAATGTCGAGTCAACATGGTTTATTGAAGGATATATGCCACCTGTTTCTGAATATCTAAGCAATGCACTGGCAACTACAACATATTACTACCTTGCGACAACATCATATTTGGGTATAAAGTCTGCTACTGAGCATGATTTTGAGTGGTTGTCAAAGAACCCTAAAATCCTTGAAGCTAGTGTGATAATATGCCGAGTTATTGATGACACAGCCACATACGAGGTATGAATTGTATCTCAAGAAATTATACAATTATATGAGATATAGACAAAAAAAGTGTTGCTACGATAATTGAGGCAATATAAAAGTTAATCCCTTATCTATGTGCCTTTCCAGGTTGAGAAAAGCAGGGGGCAAATTGCAACAGGAATTGAGTGTTGCATGAGAGACTATGGTGTAGCAACAAAAGAGGCAATGGATAAATTCCAGAAAATGGCTGAGAAAGCATGGAAGGATCTTAATGAAGGACTTCTTAGGCCAACTCCTGTATCTGTAGAGTTTTTAACTCCTATTCTCAATCTTGCTCGTATAGTTGAGGTTACATATATACACAATCTAGATGGATATACTCATCCGGAGAAAGTCTTAAAACCTCACATTATCGCCCTACTTGTGGACTCCATCGAAATTTGAGCTGCCAATTGTGCTCATCTTAAGGAAACTTCATTCATTCTTTGTTGAGAAAGTAGTTTTATATTTGTTTTAATTTAATTCAATTGTATATTAAGCTGTTAGGGAGTTACGGTTGTGCAGTACACTTCCTAACTAGGACCTCCTTAAGATCCTTGTAAGAAATAATCTACAAGTGTTATGAATCCACTTGCATTATATTGTTGAGAGATCCTTTTATATAACAAGTAATCTGAGCCTTTTCCTCGTCCTTGCTTTAGTATTTTTTGTCAAAAAGATTGGTTGTTGGCACTTTTGTTTGTCCTTGTAGCACATGTGTATGCAAAAATCTGAAATATGCGCTACGTGTTGGCATACAATAGCTATTTTGGTATTTATGTTATCCCGTGAATGCCATCACTGATCTTCCTCTTGAAAATAAACCACTAATCAGTCTTAAATACTCTTTTAATTCCGTGTATATATGCTGGAGGGAATGAAGGGACTTGTATCTTTTTTTTTTCGCTATTTTTTTCTTTTTCTTTTACATGAGGTTCGCAAGAAAGTGTTTACTAATTTTGGGCTGAAGCTGTTCTGACTGTTCGAAACCACTTTCTTTTACACGAGGTCCACAATAACCTTTCACTTATTTACACTTCAAACACCGCTTACTAAAAGTGCATTGAGTTGACTTCGGTCAATGTTTTGAGAAAATGGACTCGGATTCATATTTTGACGGTCCCGGTGAGTCCATATCGTGATTTGAGACCTGTGCGTATTGCCCGGAATCGAATTCGGAGGTCCCTAGCTTGAGTTGTTGCATTTTGTCGAAAATTTGATGTTTAATTATTTAAAAATTTGATCTAGGTTTGACTTTACTATTACCGGGCCGGTATTTTGATTCTGGAGCTTGGTAATATGTTCATTACTATATTTATGACCTGTCTGAAAAATTTGGTGTACAACGGAGTTGGTTTGACGTGATTCGGACTTCCGGTTGTAAAAATAGAAATTCTTAACTTTCACTAAAAATTTCATTTGATTTGGTGTCTGATTCGTAGTTTTAGCTGTTATTTTGGCGATTTGATCGCGCGAGTGAGTTTGTATGATGTTTTTGGACTTGTGTTCATATTTGGTTTGGAGCCCAGGGGGCTCGGGTGAGTTTCGGATAGGCTACGGAGGGTATTGGACTTAGAATCATAGCTAAAGACCTTGTGCTTATGGTGTCTGCTACAGACTTCGCAATTGCAAGGTCTGGCTCACAAATGCGAGCCTCGCATTTGCGAGCAGGGGCTGGGGTTTTGGTTTTCGCATTTGCGAGATCTGGGGTCGCATTTGCGATCCCCTCAGGTTCGCATTTGCGAAGGCAACATGAATGTGAAGACTTTGCATTTGCGAAGGATTTTTCGTATTTGCAGGGTTCGCAATTGCGACCCCTAGGTTGCAATTGTGACACCTGCGCTTGGTCAAAAGTTGAGTTAGACGGGATTTTCCTCATTCTTTCAATTTTTCAACCCTAGAAACCGTAGAGGCGATTTTTTCAAAAACTCTTCTTTCCCAATTCATTAGTAAGTGATTCTAACCTACTTTCTTTCGATTTCCCATTGCATTTCATAAAATTTCAACCTAAAATCTAGGAGTTTCATGGTAGAAATTGGGGATTTGGATAGAATTAGGGATTTTTGTAAAATTGGAATTTAGACCTCAAATTGAGGTCGGATTTAGAAACAAATTACATAATTGGGTCGGGGGTGAATGGATAATCGGGTTTTGGTCCGAATTTCGGGTTTGGACCAAGCGAGCCTAGAAGTTGATTTTGGATTGACTTTTCAATAATGACCTAATTTGAACCCCTTTTATTTGTGGGTAGATCCTAAGGCTTGTTTTGAATCGTTTGGTTATCAAATTACTAGATTTGATTGGTTCGGAGGCTTATTCGAAAGGCAAAGCCATGGTTGACCTTTGAGTCGGTTTTGGAGCGAGGTAAGTGTTGAGTTTAACCTTGATTTGAGGAAATTAGGAACCCTCGGACTATGTGCTATGTGAAATTTATGTGTTGCGGCGTATATTCGAGGTAACGAGTGCTTATACACCACCGACTTACTTTTTTCCCTGATTGTTTCGCTTTTCCTTAATTATTTCCTTCTATGCCTTAACTGTCATATACTTTAAATGCCTCTCATGATTTATTTGCTACTTGTTAATCATTGTTTCTCGTGTTAAAGATGTTAGACCATTCCATGCTTTCATGACTCGCTACTATTTGCCTTAATTAACTTACTTGCACCTTTTAATTGTCATTTACTGGACTTGTCTTGCCGTGTAATATTACATATGTGAATTCCCAAGTTGGTACGAGGCTTCTTTTCTAATTTAGCTTCATATCCGTAAATTGTAGAGGTTCTTGTGATTTGAGGTATTGATTTGATTGTAATCATTGAATATTTGATAAAGATATGGTGGGATCGGGTTGCACGCCGCAACAGGTGACATAAGGGCGGATTGACATGGTGAAATAAGAGTTAATTTGTACTTCAATGATGGGATTAGGTTGCATCCCGCAACAAGTGAAATAAGGGTGGATTGATAGAATGAAGTAAGGGTAAATTATGATACTGACTTTGTTATATGATGGGATCCGGTTGCACGCCGCAACATATATTTATTTATGATTGTTGATATTGTTACGGTGGAATAAGGGAGGATTGTGTTATATGATGAGATCGGGTTGGGCGACGCAACAATCTATGTATTTCTATTTCCTTGAGTTGTGTCGGTCTTCGGTATTTTTCATACGAAACTCTTAAGATTGGTAATTCTGATCTTCACTAGTTTTCTTTGAGGATTTAGCCATTTTCTTAAGTTAATTGTCCTGTTTCGCTCCGTATTTTTCTTTCCTGTCTTTATTTTATATTGCGTACATGTTATAGTGTAAGTGACCCGCCTTAGCCTCGTCAGTACTTCGTTGAGGTTAGGCTCAGCACTTACAGAGTACATGGGGTCGGTTATACTCATACAACACTCTGCACTTCTTCTGCAGATTTTGGAGTCGGTCCCAGCGGCGATAATTAGCGTGCTCGGGTTGGCTAGTGGTGTGGAAACTTGAGGTACGGCTGCTCGGAGTTCGCAGTCCCTAGAGTCCCCTTTCCTTTTTATTAGCTATGTATTTTCCCTCAGACAACTTCATGTTTTATTCAGACCTTTATTTATATTATTCTAGTAGCTCGTGCACTTGTAATACCGGGTCCAAGGTTTTATTAGATATTTCAGTTGTTATGATTTTTCGCACTATATTTTAGATTATGGGAGCTATTTCGGTTTCTTTCTCATTATTTAATTTGAACTGTTGAAAATGGATAAATTGTTCTAACGTTGGTTTGCCTAGCAAATGAAATGTTAGGTGCCATCACGATCCCGAAGGTGGAAATTCCGGGTCGTGAGCACATTTATATTTCTCGAATAACATATTAATTTCTTTTTATATAAAAAATACATTAATTAACAAGAATTAAATGCATTTTGCATGATAGTTAGTATGAATTGTTTCTCTAATCATAATAAATTATACATGATTAAGTTATTTTAATAATGATTTGGTTTAATCAAGAGATGATGATAGAAAGTTGAATCACTAAAGGATTGCGTATAGGTGTTCGTAACACGCAGCGGAAGACAATAACAATCCTAGGCAGATCTTTTCATGTTTAAAATTTATTTACATATCAATAGATCGGATCTAAGACGTACCTGATGAAGAAAGTCTTGTTTCAAATTCTTCGATAGTGCGAAGACTCTATGTGTATCCACACCGAGACTGATCCTTGCTATCAACTCTTTGATCGATGAAACCCGCGAACAAATTGAATAAAATATTGTGTTGAAATTTTTCACAAAAATCTCAACTCAATGTTAGAAGAACAAGAAACACTTTTCTTGCAATTGTATTTTCTCTCTTGGCTTTGTATTGCACTCTCACTTTCACAAAGTGAGTTTTCTTCTCAAGAATAAGTTGTCCAGCAAATTTTCTCCATCACCCTTTATATAGCATCACCTACAAATCCATTTCCTATTTGGTTGAGTTATGATTTACTTAGGGTAAAACCTTTTTTTTTTTTTTTTTCAAAAACAAACTTTTATGTAATGGTATAAGGAAAAATCGACAACCTATTCTTAAAAGGTTTGAGTCTGCCGCGACTTCATGGACTTAATGTCCCACGTCAATTATGGACTTTTCTGTTATCCAACTCTTAGTTGGTTTTAACAAATAATTCCTTATTGGCATTACTATAGAAAACCATTCCAAAAATGGTTATCCCTTTTCCGTTGGCTTCCAATTCCAAATTGGTTTTAATATTGATTAATATATTATATACAATACTTATTTATAAAATATATTAATTATGAATACCAAATATATATCAAATATACATTTCAACCAAGAAATATAAATTAATTTTCTATTCCAAATAGAAAACATCAATTTATTCACAATATTAATTACATCCTCTGTGCTAGCAAAAAATATAATAATATTTCATTTGGACTAATAACTAAATTTATTTGACTAATTAAATTCATTAATTCAATTATCAAATAATAAGTTAATCAATCCTTTAGCAAAAATCAGAACACTCGTTAGTGTGCGACCCCATAGGTTCAATACTAAACCGGTAGTAAATTGACCACATCAATATACTAATCAAGGGTGGCGTCTAGCAACACTCCTTAACGACCAGATAACATGAAGTATACAATTTACTCTCAACAACCAGTAGAAGAATAATGTAGTAATTCCTTCTGTCCTTATAGCTCTGGATCACCCTAGGATATGGTTCAACTGTCAAATCCTAATAGGCGACCAACTATGTGTCCATGTCAAATATATTCGACCATTGAATGACCTAAGAAACTCTTTTCTTCTTTTCATTCAATTGCCCTGGCCAAGGTCTTAATTTGGTCGTTTATAATTCATGACAACATGGAACTTAAACTCATTACCAAGAGTTGACAGATTCCATCTTGATCAATCACTAATTCTACAAGCATTTAGTCATACCCAATATCCTTTCAACTATCGCCCTAGGGCCATAGGTGTCTAGTATCAAAGCACAATAAATAACTTGTCAATTACTATGATGATCTCAGGTCAAAGGAAACGGTTACATCACATTCTTCAAGAGAATATCCTATTGACAGTTTATGGTAATTCTAACCATTAGGAATTATCCAATGAGTCGGTTCAATGATCATATCTCTATATGCATCATCTATCTATGTAATTTAGTTAATGAGATCAACTAATCTTTATCCCATAAAGACGATCACATAAATATTGATCTAATCGGATTACTAATGTCCAAATTAATAATCCTACGATCAAGAACAAATTTAGATTAAATTATAAGAAACTTCACTCTCATTATCATGATCTCCATCACAATGTCAAGTCTCAAAATTTAATCAAGGACCTTATCAAATTAATCAAGCAATTAATAACAATGATAAAAGAATATCAAATGCCATATATATTTTATAAAAATATGTTCAAAACATCAAATGTGATATTGGATCTAGGGCATATCTACTATATCCCTAACAAAGATCACTCGATATTAAATTTCAATATTGACAATCTCAAACAATATCATTTTTTACATATTATAATTAAAATTTATATTATAATATACATGTGGAAAAATGACATATATAAGATAGAAAGTTAATAAAAATTAGTTATATTTTTATGAATGTAAGTTAATTTTTCTATGCTTAGAAATTAAACTTAATACTTTTCAATCATAAGAAAGACTAAGAGGGACTATTTCTACCCAATTATTATTTTTATTTTTACTATTTTCAACACACATAAAATAATACAACTAAAATAGCAAAGGAAATCACACACAGTTTCTTCACTACACCATATTTAAACTCTTGCTCGTTCCCGAGCAACTTAAAATTAAGCACATTGCAAGTAACCCAATTCCAAAACAAACTCAAGCATCATAGCAATGACAATAGTTTACATCAACGCTTAGAACCCAACATAAGGGCTATTGACATCTTTCCTCATTTTTAGACCAGTGCCAAGACTATTTAAAATATTTATATGACTCTTCTAATATCTTAACCTCAAAAATTGACTTCTCTACTTTCCGTACTATAACTTGCTTCTTGTGCCAATTCAAAAACCAAGAACTTCTCCAATCCTTTGCAAATCATGTACCCTCACCATCAAACCACAGAGAGAAATAGTCCACACACTTAAATATATATAAGTTCAGGTATAATCTAAGGACTCAAATATTGAAAAACTTCACTAGCTCTCACAATAAAACTCGTATGCCTCACAAGTTCGTGCCATAGTCTTGCCCATAGTGTAAGACTTGACTAATTCAAGCTTGAAAAATTTAGGATCACGTAGGACTTTGTAGGTTGTAATATAGGCTAAGGAACAAGTAAGATATATATATATATATATATATATATATATATATATATATAGAAAAATAGTGACTAACCCTCCTAAGCACTTTAGTATATCACACTTCACTCTTAAGCACATCTTCATGTCATGACCAATCTTGCTATGAACCATACACAATTAAGCCATTCTTCATTAAGCATATCAAAATATAGATACACACTAGCCTAAACAAAGATATGGGAGGTGTCATCCATATCCGATTTACTAGGCATTGGTAGGTGGCACCGACGTTCTTTAACACAAATGGCATGACATTATAACTGTAGGTGCCGAATTTGGTTATGAAAGAAGTTTTTTCTTAATCGTTTAGATCCATCCAAATTTTGTTGTACCCGGAGTAGACGTCGAGAAAGATAAGTATCTTGTGCCTTGCCATTACGTCGATCATTCGATCGATGTTAGGCAAAGGCAAAGAATCCTTAGGGCATGCTTTGTTTAGGTCTTTATAATCCACACACATCCTTAGTTTATTTCCCTTTTTACGCACTATCACTACGTTAACTAACCTATCCGAGTATTTAACTTCCCGGATGGATCCTATTTTTAGAAGTCTGGATACCTCATCCTTGATGAATGCGTGTTTGATCTCGGACTGTGGCCTCCTCCTCTGCTTAACCGGATGGAACTTTGGTTCCAAACTCAGCTTGTGAGTGGCCACCTCTGGTGGGATCCCTATCATGTCAAGATGGGACCAAGCAAAACAATCGACGTTAGCTTTAAGAAAACCAATAATTTTTTTCCTGAGCTCGGGGATTAACCCGTGCCCAGGTATACTTTTTGATCTGGTAGGTGCTCGATTAATATGACTTGATCCAACTCTTCAACCGTCAAGTTGTGTCGGTGTCATTAGGAGGTATGAATGATCTCGGGATGCTGTAATCGTCCTCCTCGTATGCTCCTCATTCCTCCTGTTTCTCCGCAGGCTGTTATCAGTGGTTGTTTTTTGGTCTCTTCCTTTCTGGTCGATTCCGCATTCCTTGATGTCGAAACTACGGGCACCAAGACTACCTCATCGATATAAAATATCTCCTTTGCGGCCGACTATTCTCCGTAGACCCTTTTGACTCCCCTAATGTGGGAAATTTCAATTCCTAGTGCAAGGTCGAGGGTACCGCCCTCATGTTGTGAACTCATGGCCTTCTGAATAGAGCTTAATACCTCATGTCCCCTTCAATCACGTAGAACTTTGTTTATTGGATTGTCCAGGCAGTGTTTTCTAGCAAGGTTATCTCTCCTTTAGTGGTTTCACATGTCAAGTTAAATCCGTTTAATAACCAGACTACTGTTGCAATTTGGTCATGTAACCCCAATTGTTCTACGACCCTTGTTCTGATGACGTTGGCCGAGCTACCTGGATCAATTAGCACACATTTATCTCGAGATTTATTGATAAGTACAGATATTACTAGTGCATCATTGTGAGGTTGTACGATGCCCTCAGCATCTTCGTCGTTGAATGAATTGGCTCCCTCTAGAATATAATACCGGGTGCATTTTTCCCTTGTTAGGTACGTTAGTGCATTATATTATTGGTCCTTAGGGAACGTCGACTCCTTCGATGATCATGTTGATAACGTGTTGAGGCTCCTCTTGTTCGACCTGTTTGTTAGCATCCCTGTTCCTGAAGTAGTTTTTGGCTCGCTTGGTCAAGAATTCTCGGAGCTGCCCATTGTTGAATAACCGGGCAACTTCTTCTCTTTACTGTTGGCAATCTTTGATCCTAAGGACAGGAATGTCGTGATACTTACACATCAAATTATGATCTCTCTGGGTAGGGATCGGATGGTCGGGGCCACTTGATCTCTTTGATGCGCCCTATGGCTAACATGATGCTGGCAGTGTCCATGTTAAAGTTGTACTTTGACAATCTCGGTGCTTCCTTGCTCTTGAGCGGCATGTCGAACCCATTCTTTCTCATCAGACTTCGGCCATTGGGCCCTCGATCGCTTCTCTTCTCGTTTCTTGCAGGGTGATGCCCATATCCATTTCCTCTCCGATCTGTATTGTATGGTTGATACCGATCTTGGACCGGTCTTGGCTCTTGATCAATGACTCTCTTAGATCTATCATTGGCCCTGACGGGGTAAACTAACCCAGAAGGGCCCTGAGTAGGTTTTCCTCGACCCTAATCTTTGACTGGTACCTGTTGTGGACATTGGCCCAGGTTGCCGCCAGGTACTCCACCAAATTTTGTTTTGTCTGTTGAGAAACCAAGGAACTTCAAGGATTGAGCCCCTGAGTGAATGAATGAATGGCCTAATCATCTGCAACCGGTGGTAGGTCCGTCCGTTCCATCTAGAATATTGACACGAACTCCCGAAGCATCTCGTTATCCCTCTGTTTGACCTTAAAAAGGTCTGACTTTCTCGTCTCGACCTTGATGGCCCCGGCGTGGGCCTTTACGAAAGCATCTACAAGTATAGCAAACGAATCAATGAAATTTGGGACAAGTTATGATACCATATTATTTCTCCCTTGGACAAAGTCTCCCCAAACTTCTTCAGTAATACCGACTCGATCTCATCGTCTTCTAGATCGTTCCCCTTGATTGTGCATGTATAGGAGGTCACATGCTTATTTGGATCTGTGGTACCATTATATTTGGAGATGTCGGGCATACGAACCTCTTTGGGATTGGCTGTGGTGCCACACTCGGAGAAAAGGGTTTCTGGATAAATTTTTTGGAATCCGGCCCCTTCAATATCGGGGGATGCCCCCAGGATGTGATTGACCATGAAGTTGTATGTTTCCACCTTCTTGTCATTAGCCTCAATCCTTTTCTCACACTTCACCCATTTTTTCAAGTCTTCAAGCATTTTCATCACTTCGGAATCCACCCGGGGGTCGGCTTCACCTAGTCTCTCGGTAATTTTCTCATCTCCTCGAGAGCTCTCATATGATCGTTCGGTCTCAATCCTGTTGGGGGCGTGGCTTTGATTTTGTAGCTGCTTTATTGCCGCTTGTTGAGCCTGTAATATTTCAAAAATTAGCCGTAGGTTTACTTCATCAACTTCGCCTTCGGGCACTTCTCAAGCTATTGGTCGGGGTCCTCCGCGAACACTATTTTTCGGATCAGTTGGCAAATTGATGTTGATGGATACCTGTGAGTTAGCATCGACCGGGTCGGCAGCTGGGACACTGTTGGGATCGGCAGGGGGCACATCGTCGCTGGGAACCAAATTTATGTTTTTGTCGTGATGGCCAGACTCAACATCAACGTTTAAGTGCGCAGACTGAGAGTTTGACATTTTTAGGCTGACCTGAAATTAATATTTCATAGAACAAATGTAAAATAGTGTGTATTATATAGATTCATATCAAATCACTACTATCATCCTTAGCCCCACGGTGGGTGCCAAACTGTTTACCCCAAAATTGGGTAATAATTAAATTTGTACATGGTTTTAAGGGTACGTATTTTAATTCAACACCAACAATTAAGAATACCAAATGAATGAACTTAGACTGACCAATGACCTCGTCCTCGATTGGATCCTCGGTTCGAGCCCAATAGTGAATGAGGAACAAAACAAATGAGCAGAGTCTTTAACAGTAGCTAAAAGGCAGAAAATAAATTTGGATTGCCTTGATTTGCGTGTTACAATGTGTCTTACAAAAGAAAAACTTTCCCTTTATATAATAAAAGAGTTTAAATCTTAGTATAAGTCTAAAAAAGGTAAAAAAAATCTTTATTTTCCGGAATTTGTTAATCCATAATCGACATCAAGCGAGATTCGCGCCGTGATATCCGGTTGTGAGCGAGTATTCTAGCCCTCTATTCATCAGGCATAACCTTTCACCGTGTCTCCCGAGGTCTAGAACTTACACTCAACCTGAGACATATCGCTTTACCATGTCTGATGTTGGAGATACAGTTCACTCTTCCAGTGTCTAGATACGAAAGGTCTCTGAACTCGATTGCAATCTCTCGGATCCGTGCTCCCCCTTCGTTCTCTCACCGGACAATCGGGTAAACATCGCCCCCGATTTTACCCGCGTAGAAAGTGCTTTGGCATATGGTAGTATGTGTGTGTGGGTGTATATATATATATATATTGAAAACGAAGATCAAAACAATGATTAGGTACATAAGAAGATGTGCAAGTATAACAAAAAGATCAAAACAATGATGTACTACCTAGGGCACATATACTTGGTGAACAATTTAAACTTGTTATTGAAATTTTTGTTGTTCACTTTTAAGTTACAATATTATTTAGGGAAAATGCATAAGTACCCCCTGACCTATACCCGGATTCTCAACTATACACTTTTTCTTTGCGGGAATCCTACCCCCTAAACTTATTTTAAATGGAATTATTTGCACCCTTAACGCTAACGTGGCAGAGTGTGTGTATTTTACTCTCCCAAAGGAGAGTGAGAAGAAGGAAAAAATGATTTCCAGATTATTTTTTACTATTTTTTCTTACTTTTTTTTCCTTTTCCTTTTCCTTTTTCTTTGTCTTTTTTCTTTTACTTTTTTTTCGTTTCTTCTTTAATTCCGGAGGATATTCATTCACCGGCGACTTTGTCTAACCGTTTTTCTTCCATTTTTTCTTTTCACACACAAATTAAACTCTCAAAAAGATCTATTCATAAGCAAATCAAAATACACTCAGATTTGGGGGGGGGGGGAATTCATCATCGGAAACCTTCCCACGCCGGAAAAAAATGATATATTGAAATTTTAACTGAAAAAAGTTTTCTCAGTTTATATTCGTTTTTATTTCTTTTGCTCTTCCTCCCACACATAAATTACACTTTCAAGAAAAATTTATATATATATAAAACAAAACACACTTAGATCGGGATAAAAATCTGTCGCCGGAAAAAAAAAATTCGCCGGAAAAAATGGTGTTTGTGAAATTCCGACGACCACCATTTTATGCCGGTGACCAAAACAAAAAGAAAGAGAATAAAATAACAAAAAAAAAATGAGAACAATAAGATATAAGAAAAAGGATAAGAAAAAGAAGAAAGAATAAAAAAAATACTAAAAATACATGTGGGGGCGCATGTAGCTCACCACTTGCCAAGAGTTTGGTTGTCAGCGTTAAGGGTGCAAATAATTACATTTAAAATAAGTTTAGGGGGGTAATAGGATTCCTGCAAAGAAAAAGTATGTTGTTGAGAATTCGGATATAGGTCAGGGGTACTTATGCATTTTCCCTTTAGAATATATATGAAAGGAACTAATTATTTTTATGATGTATAATTATTTAATATATTTCCTTAAAAAATATGTTTTTCAATACATCACAATAAATAATATTTATATGTTAATCTAAAAAATATTTATGTACAACCAAAAATGATATATGTAATTACATTGTAATTACATCATGACAAACAAACATGGCATTGTAATTATTATACTGTGTAGTTACTAGGCTGTTAATTACTATCCTGGAAATTACATAGCCAAGTAATTACACATGGCTTTCTAAATAGACCATTGATAATTATACAATCCATAAGAAAATAACATATATATATTAAAGTTTGGTAAGAGTTGGGCGTGTTGGGTATGACCCAAATTTTAGCTCATCTTGACACAACTCATCACCCGCCCTTCCATTTATTGATCACTCAGCCTATTTTGACCCACCCAAAATCGGCACAACCCGTTTATTAACACCCCTAACTGAAATATATAGGTATTTATAGGTGAACTGACACCATATATGTAGCCTAGAATGTATACACCTTTATTTAGTTCAAGACTTCACATTTTTAAAGAATATGAACAGAATCACACACTAACACATTCGCCTCTTGAATCAATATATTTAATCTACTAGTTCACGAACTAAAATAAATAATTAAAATGCGGGAACAAGTTTAATTTAGTATTTTAAAAATCTATAGTAATTTTGCTTTGCATTATCTTCTATCTTTTTAATATAATTTGATTAAGCCTAATCTTACTTAAATGACTAGATTGTCTTGTTGCTCTATAATTACATTATAGTTATCCCTTTATTATAGTGCTGCAAAAAAGTTTCATGTATACCTAATATTAGAATATTTTTAGTTAAATTTAGTTTCTCTACTTGTTTTATTGGTTGTTAAAACTCCCTACATCCAAAAATTATAGGGCAAAACACGGAATTGAGGTGCCAAACTTTCCCGAACGAAACTAATTATGTTCGCTAGTTAAAAAATATTTTAAAATATGTATATAATATATATATATATATATATATACACAAAAATATATTTATCGGCTATTATTTTAGAAGTGGCTAAAAATATACATTTCTTCAAAATTATAAACCTTTTTTGGGCTAAATTTTTCAAAATAGTGAGCTATATTGGCCATTGTCATTGAAATCATGTAAGTTTATGTTGATACATATGTATGGATATTACCTAATTTTGTTCTCATTGCAAACAAATATATCTGTCATTATTTTGAAATGAGAAAAATCTTCACTTATATACTTATGAATAATTCCTAAATAATCACATTTTCTTTTCAGGAACTGAACGATATTCTCCGATGAGTTTTGTAGTACGGAAAAGGGCCAAAACTGCCCCTAACCTATTCGCTTAAGTTTAAAAATACCCTCCGTCCATCTATTTTGTAAAAAATTGCCCTTACCGTTAAATATTTGGCCCATTTATGCCCCTAACGTCAACTTTTCGGCCCACTCATACCCTAAAAACTAACGCCTCTATTTTAAATAAGAAAAAAATTTATTATTTATTATGTGTTAATTTACTATTGGCTTAACTTAAAATCTTACCCCTTATCCACTTATTAGCCTACTCCGTGTCAGATTTCCACCCTTCAATACCCACAGTTCTCCCTCTCCGTCTCAGATTTTTCGGCCTTAGTTTAATTTTTAAATTAACATTTTTTGTTAAATCAAATTTCTGAGTGAAATCAAGTACACTTTGAAATTAAATTAATGCTTCATTGTAAGATTTTATGGTTTAATAAGTTATCTTTCTGCCAATGTTATATTTGTTGTGCCACCATGTAGCTTTTAAGAGTTAATTGAAATCATATGAGAAAATTAGCTTCGTAGTTCATCGGTATTGATTTGGTTGGGAAACTATAGGTGATGATTAAGCTGGGGAAGATGAACAGGGGAAGAGACCAAATAATAAATTAATAAAAAGAAAAATATGAAATTTTAACAAATGAAATCTAAATAACGATTGGATCATGAGTCCGATATGGAATCGAGTGGTTGAGGGACTTAAAAGAGTTTAACGGGTTGGAACGACTAAGATAGATCATTGTTGGGCTTTATATAGATAAGATATGTGTTAGAATTAGATTTTTAATTTTTACCAATACTCAATTGCCACGTCATATATAATAAAATAATTTTTTTTGTTTCAGCAAATGTCCGTCCGAAATAAGGGCATGAATGAGCTAGATTTTTAACGGCGAGGGCAATTTTTACAAAATAGCTGGACGGAGGGTATTTTAAACTTAAATGAATACGTTAGGGGCAGTTTTGGCCCTTTTCTTTTGTAGTATTATATTGTAATGAAACAACCCTTCCTTTTCCTTCCATTCCATGAAAATACTGGCTGCACGTCCAGGAGATGAGGGCAGAGGCGAATCTAGAATTTTTATAATATGGGTACACCATTAAAGAAAAGAGATAAAAAAAATTATTAAGTAGGATTTGATCCTTGTTCCTCTAAGTAAATAACTCAGTATTCAACTAAGTGCATCATCTAACCTCTTTAGAGCATGAGTTCCTGCAGATAATATTAGACCAATTCTAAAAAATATGAACATAAAATACCTAGCTTGGTGGAAAAACCATGTGTTCATGTACCCCATATACTTACCTATAAATCCGCCCTGTGTGTGTGAAAAACAAGTATAAACAAAATTAGATACTATATATTTAGAACCCTTCCTCGACTCAAGATCCCTGAGTCTAAATTATGGATTGGCCACTAAATTTAATATGAGACTTGGGGTGTGTTTGGTACAACGGAAAATGTTTTCCGTAAAAAATATTTTCCGGAAAAATATCTTTTGAAAAACAAGTAGTAATCTTGTTTATTTTCCGGCGTTTGGTACGTAAATTAAAGAAAATAACTTCTCAAGAGTATTCATAAATTATTTAGATACAATAAACATGAAGCCATAAACTTTCGAACTAACAATCTTCCGAACCCACAAATTTCATTAACTTTCAAAATGCTAAACTTTCGTATCCGCGAACTTTCAAACCCGTAAACTAATTGTTAAACCTGTAAACTTCCAAACACATAAACCTCCGAACTCATAAATCTGGAACTTGTAAAATTTCGAACCAGTAAACCGAAAGATGAAAAAACTAAAACTGAAAATATACAAAAAAAATATTTTTTCCATGAGGGGGTAGGGGTGCTGATGGAAAAAAAATAGAAATTTGAAGAAAAAACCTTTTTGGAGAGAGGGAGTGGGGTGGGTGGGTCTGTGGGGGTATGGGTTGGTGAGGGTTAATAAAGAAATATTTTGGAAAATATTTTCCTCCAATTGGAGGAAAATGAGTTCATGAGGAAAATGTTTCCAAAATATTTAAGCCAACCAAACATGGAAAAATTGGAAAATATTTTTTGGAAAATGTTTTCCTTCGTACCAAACACACCTTTGGTCTTGTTTGCAATCCAACAAAAGAGTATCGTCTATTACCCAACCGCTATTACAATGTATATGACATAGTCTGGGGGTATAATCTTATCTTAATTCCTTCAGAGTCACCTCATTATTCTGTGTATTAAGCGTTTGACTTATGATTGTAATGGACGTGCTTGGGCTCTTTCAATCAGAACGTGAATACACATGCATCCGGGGGCAAGTCAT